>NC_084603.1:35159175-35459175 GCF_033807715.1 Cololabis saira
CTCCTACTTCTGCTCCAGGTGCTGAATTGTTATGGAAAAGAAACCTGGTCGAGTTGAGAGTCGAGCCGAGTAGGTGCTAGTGGAAAAGCGCAATAATTGTACTGGAGGAGGGTGAAAAGCTCATGACCCTGATGATCGTCTGTATGAAACGGTGACAAATAAAAGGAGAAATCAGCAGCAGGAAGCAGAGAGGACTTCGGTTTTTGACGCCTTTTAGTAAAACTAATTTGAGCACTACTTTGAGCGCTAGCCCGGCTTGTTTTCTTTGAGGCAGAAAAATAGATTAGTATTTCTTCTCATCTTTAGCAGGTTTTAATATTTCCTCTGAACTGGACTATTTAACTGGGATTGAATTTAGTTGTTCAATCCCGAATAAAATACAATCCCACTTGTCATAAAAATCTACGTATGATTTAACTTTGATTTAATCTGAACGTTCCGACTTAAAAAAAAAAAAAATACAACTGCTCTAATTAATATCCTTTTTGGTCCAGGTCGAAAAAAACACATTCAATTATTGTATCATCAATTCATCATGTGTACCTGACTGACATATTGTTAGTGGGCTGAAGAGAAACAGTCGGGGACTGTGGATGATTATGATCATGATACTCTGAAGAATCTGGATCAGACCAAGAAATTATAGTAGAACTGATGATACGGGTCAATCTCAGGTAGAGTAAGGGCCGTCATTAGCCACGACATTTCTTACACTCTTCTTACTCTTCTTACTCTTCACGGTGAGAGTTTGAAAAGACGATGATAATGATGAGGATCAACCTGCAAACAAAGTCGGAACCTGACCGATGAAGACGACCGATTGTTTCTTTAAATCCAGAGGAAAGGTAAAAACGCTCTATTTCTTTGATTTATGATTTCATAATAATTTCTTTTGCTTGATCAGGAGGAAATTAAAGTTTTAATAGATTAAATAAAACAAATGAATGAACATCCTCCAAGAATATAGAAGAATAAGATGATATTTGTTTGGCGCCGGATTCAACATAAATATGTTTTGCATAAATAAATGGAGTCATTTCCAGGGTGCACACCTGACTTCTGCTGGTACTGAGCTGGAATAACTAAAGCAGACCTCCGTCACCCTGTACAGGAGGAAGGGGTGTAGGAAATGAATGGATTGATTGATTATAGGAGCTTTGTGCGTCTGTTACCTGTGCTGTTTCCTCAAAGATGTCTTCATCCTCGGAGGAGGCAGATCCAGGCTGAGAGGAGTCCGAGCTCCCCTCCTCTTCTTCATACAAGATCCTCTTCACCTGAAAGACACGAGGAATGTGGAATGTGAGACAGTTTTCAAGCCTCTTCAGTGCATCTTTGGAGGCAGCTATGCTGCGGGCATTGATGTTAACATGAGTACCAAATGCTTGCTAAGACGCATAGATCTGCAGATAGGTGATTAGATGGAATGAACTTAAGTTAATGTGTCATTTTTTGATGCATTTAAACATTAAATACCTGCTCTGAGCTTATGCCATTACACCTACCAAACACACAAAAGTGTAGACATAAAAGTCCAGCTGAAAACTCATAGAAACACTAGAACATGCTTGAATATTTGAGTAGTTTATTGAGGTATCAATCGGGATCAGGCAGATTGGTGGGGCCAATATTGCTGAACTGAAACGAGGGCTCACTGTGTCACAGTGGAAGATTTCCTTCAGTCAGACGTTCAGTCAGAAGTGACAGGTTGTTTTATGGATATGAGGAAAGCGTGTCTGCCTCAGTACACGGGCTGGTACCACTTTTGAAGCCCCAAGTGGTTTGTAGAGAAGTTGAGTTGAGACCTGGCCTCAGCTCCCGGTGCTCTTGAGCAGTTTAGCTCCTGAAAATCTCAGACTTACCTTCCTGTATGGAACCGTCTCGACCAATCACAGCTTTTGGCTCATTGCAGGTCTTTACGGAAGAGTATTAGGGCCATGCAGGAGAAAAACTATTTGAGAGGAGAAGATTTTTTTTATTGTGCACTTCGAGGAAAAAGAGATTAATATGGAAAAAGTTGAAATTTCGTGAATAAAGTTGAAATTTCAACATTATTCTCAACATTTAGACTTTTTTCTCGAAATTGTACTTCAACATTAATCTCGACATTTCGACATTTTGCATAATGAAAAAAAAAAATCTTCCTCCTCTAAAATATTATTTTTATTTTTCTCCTGCCTGGCCCTAATACTCTTCCGTAGGTCTTAGTTCACGGCTAAAAGTTTTTTTTTTTTTTACTGGAGTACAATAATAAGTAGCTCTCTGCCAGAAATCCATCAACTTTTTGTTCCAGTGGAAAATCTTTTTAAATGGTTTGGTTTGAAACCATTTCCCTCTTGAGAAGAGTACAAGACGTTGCCGTCTTCTCCCGTGATTCATTTCTTTTTATTGTACTAAAGCCATTAATCCACTCTGAGCTGGGCAGACAGTAGTTTAAAGGTGAAAGCGGCATGGTTTAACAACAAAAAAAGGCAATTTTCACACTCAAAAGGATTCTGAAGAAAAGCCTAATCAAGAAACTGGGAGAGATTCCCCAGAACTGGATGGCGGTTGTAGTCAGTGCTTCACAGATGTATCCAGGACATGAGCTACAGCTTGTTGGTGTCAAGCCACTCTGAACCAGACACAACCTGGGCTAAGGAGAACACGGACCGCTCAGTGCTCAGTGCTCCAAAGCCCTCTTTTCAGGTGAAAGTACATTTTCCATTTTATCTGGAAATCAAAGTCCCTGATCCTCCTGGAAGAGACAAGAGGCTCAGAATCAGAGACGACGTTCCCGTAATCCCTGATGATTTGGGAAGTCATCACTGGTGCTTTATCAAGTCGCCCGCCAGGAAATTTTGGAGCACTGCTTTGCTGTGCTTTATGAACATGCTCTTTCATTTTCCATCAGGTTTTCCTTAGCTGAAAACCATAATCATCAAAATTAAAAGAAATAGATGCTTCAGAATTATCAGTCTGTGAGCTATGAATCTGTTTTTTGAGATTTAATTTTTTAACTGAATTCTTTTACAGTAATCTCACGGGGGTTACGATTCAAAAAGAACCTGTGATAAGTGAAATCTGCGAAGTAGCAAGCTTCTTTTTTTTTACAATTATTATACAAGGCTTCAAATTGCAGATATCAGCCCCACCCCACCGTGACCCGAGTAATTGGATTTGAACGGAAGAAAATGAAAAATGATGAAAAAAATACAATAAGTACAGTAAGACAAATAGTGACTGGCGTGTATTTCACTGCTGCTGCATCCTGACTCGCTCTGTAGCATCAAAAAATGAAAATTCTTGCATATATAAGCCTTAGAATGAAGGAAAATGGAGACATTTCGAGAAAAAAGTCGAAATGTCGAGAAAAGTCGAAATTTCGAGAAAAAGGTCGAAATGTTGAGAAAAAAGTCGAAATGTCGAGGAAATAGTCAGAATTTCGTGAAAAAAGTTGAAATGTCGAGAAAAAAGTCTAAATGTCGAGATTAAAAAGGAAAAAGGAAGGAAAAGAGAAAAAAGGAAAAAAAGAAAAAAAAGAAAAAAGAAAAAAGAGAGAAAAAAATAAAAAAAGAGAAAAAAATAAAAAAAGAAGGAAAAAGGAAAAATAGAAAAAAAGAAGAAAAAAATGAAAAAAAAGGTCAAACATTTTTGAAAAAGCTCCAGGAGCCACCAGGGCGGCTCTAGAGGGGTTGCCGACCCCTGGTTTAGCCAATCAGAATGCAAAACACGATGCACAATGCAAATCCGTGAAGCAGTGAGATGTGAAAGATGAACCGTGTTATAGCGAGGGATTACTGTAATATATTAACTTAAAATATGTTCTAACTCATGAGAGATTCACCTCATGATACATGCACACAATGTTCATTTTAAAGCCAAAGTTTGACACTGTAAAGCTTAAATTAAGTAAAATACTGGTTCCCACCTGCTGCGCGGTCATGCTCTCGGCCTGGCTCAGCGTGGCCGACAGCAGAGCCTGGAAGTACAGGTTGAAGCTCATGGCTGACTGCCGATAGAGATTGGCGGCTCCACAAACGCCCGACACCTTCATCAGCAGGTACTTCAGACCCGGCCGAGTGTCGAAGTCCCGCGCCGTCCTGCAGAGAGGAGATCCAACGCACTCGTCAGCTGCAGATTCACTTTCTAAGCTCACTACGGCGTCAGAACTCTCTCTGGTGGCAGTGACCTGTAAGAGTCCAGCAGCAGATCCAGAATGATGGCTAGATTGGTCATGGAAATGTAGCGCAGGAAGCCCGCGCTGGGTCTGCCGGGGTCCGAGCTCACTGGCGTGACCCTTTCGTTGCCTTCGGGCTGCTTGACGAACTCCTCCAGCAGGATGTCATGGAGGTTTTGAAGGAGAACCTGGTGGGAGAGGAGGCTCACCACGATGGTCCGGAACGGGATCCTGCAGGCGGTTCAATCACATCCAGTCAGTGTTTATTAGGGGTGTAACGATACACTAATCTCACGATACGGTACGATACACGATATTGAGGTCACGATAACGATACGATATTATAGCAGTATTTTTTAACAACCTTGAATGAGGAACATATAACTGGAAAAAATTGTCTTTTATTTGAAAGACACAAAATACAAAACAATGCTGTGCGTTTGCCCTATTGTTACAGTTTGTAATGATTTATAACTGTTTAAGTTTTAAAGAGAAAGCCAGGCCAACCATTTTCCACAAACTGAACTAAAAGTAAATGTCAGGTTTGCATTATGCATCTTCAGTTTCATACAAGTAAAAAATATTTAGAAACTGAATAGTTTCGCTCATGTATGACTTGACTTTTTTCTTTTCCAGAAATTTAACAACTAAAATAAAATAAATAAAAGTAAATAAATACATACAATTTTACATCATAAAAAGATTGATTCCTGCTCACCTTATAAGTGTAAGAGGCGATTTTTTTTTTTTTAAGAAGGTTATTTTGGTAATTCAGGGTTCATTATTTTATAAATATATTCTTTATATTCTGATATAAATCAGGGACTATAATGACACTAGTCAGTTTATCTGTAGTGATTAGTCTGTTTTAGATTGGGCGGAGTGATACGCCACAGTACGGCACTAGGTGCTGTGTTGATGTTCTAAAATCCTACACTGTTGAGCGGACATTGAAGTACACTGGAACTCAGCAGAAGTTGTCCCCGTGTTTATCCTACTCACGACCCCAAAAAGGTTTAATTTAATAAGGTAAGGCTTAACTCTACACCAGCCTTACATAAGTAAAAGTTCAGAGCTCAAAACCCTGCAAGAGTCCCGTGATCGGGACCAAAACGGTACTAGTTTCTTCTGAGCGGAGGAAGATTTTCGTCCGCGGGTCGAGGCGTGGTCGGCACAAATACACTGCGCGTTACTAGTCAACACAATATAAGCTATTAATGTTAATAATCCAATATCGCGATACAGTTTGTCACCTCCATGACACGTATTGTGATGTTTTTGTATCGCGAAATTTCGTGGCACGACATATTGTTACACCCCTAGTGTTTATCAACAATCAATCTCTGGTCTAAATGGGCCAGTTGCACTGTCGCGCAGCTGAGGTTTAGCACGTAACCAGGTGTTAAACGCCTATGTGATGTTGCACAGTCATGTGACCTCTTAAACTCAGCTGAGCCTGTGCCCGTCATAACAACGCAGTCGGGTGAACTTGAAAAGTACCAGCCAGTGAAACTGGAACAGTTGCAGTTTAAGTAACATTGTGTTTGTTGTGTCAAATACAAAGTTCACACTCCAAACCAGCAGAGGGCGACCACACAGTACTGGTGCTCCCAGGAAGTGCACTAATTGGGGCCATCTTCACCTGTGCCAAGGAAGGCATGGCAGGAAATGTTTGGTCTGGTCTGTAAGCTCATCTCACTCATGGTAACAACTCCTGACCACAGCTCCTGATCGATTAAAAGACGCAACTGGTAGGAAAGAACCAGTTTGAATGTGGATGTGATTGGGTTTTTTAGTTTAGGAAATCCAATGCAATTTAAGTTGACTTAATTTGTTTATTTTAATTTAAGCATGTATAGATTGTTGAAAATAGGTAAACATGATGGTACTTTATGTTTAGTTAATATTGATCATTTTTGAGACATTATTAAGTTAAGAAATTGACTTTGAGAATTTAATTTAAATGTTTGAGTGACATATTATTTAGAAATCCTAAAGGAACATGCTTATTGATTGTTTAAATTGAGTCTAACTAATGTGTTTTCTGTTTATCTTAAAGGTTATCAACCTACTACTACTCTTCTTTATCCCATCCCATTACATTATTTGATTACCCCCGTTTAAACCCATCAAACTAAACCCATCTTCAAGAAAATAAAACATTGGATTAAGAAGAATTGAGTTGTCCATTGCATCCTTCCAGAATTGATCAAGCAGTTTTTCAAGTTTGGGCAGAGTTGTGGTCAGAACAAACGCATAACTTGACAGTGTTCAAGTAACACTAGGTTAGCCAGATGCTTATTGACAGTGCAACTTTCCCAGTTAGTTTTGCTGGAAAGCTAAAACAGCAACAATTACTTTGTGGAACATTATCCAGCTAAAATAAACTCACATACAGGCGTTACATCCTTTTTATCACCACTTTGAATCACATTTGATAAAAAAATATATGAGAAATTCTGACATCTAGTGGCATATTTGAATATCGCAGTAAAATGAAGATACAGTAGATATCACATCCTCAGTGTCCCCATCAAAACTATGCTGATATAAATGTGAAAAATGGCTGAAATAAATGGCTGTAGTGTGTTTTTTTTGTTTTTCTTTTACACCATATAAAAAGCTTCAGATCGTATTGACAAATATTTTCTTAATAAAACAAAAGACCCAGTTTGCATTTTCAAACAAATATCCACAAATATGGTTTTGATGAGTATATTGTACCCTATCAGTCATGAAAGTTTGGAGCGGAAACGTGAAGTTACATGCAAACACACTAAACAAACAAGCAACAAATGGATAGAGCTGCACAATGAATCCTCCTTGTTCAGTTATTCCAGAGAACATTTATAACTCTAATTAAACCCATTAAGGCAAGATATTGCTGTACCAGTTCCCGTGTTTAGAAAGTGGCTTGGATTTGCCCTAAAACCCCGTGCAGCCGAAGCAAGCAGGATGAAACTTAAAGAAATTTAAAGCTGCCACTGTGTGCTTGTTTTGTATTTGGATCTTCTAATAGGAAACACACAGACATGAGGACTTCCTCACATCCTTCTAGCCTGCAGTTGCTCGTGCCGCCACACAAGGAAGCCGAACTGGAGTGAATTAAGTGGCTCTTATCATTATCACCCACCACTCTAATTCAGAAATAAACTCAAAATCATTTAGTAAATTCCATTAGCAGGATTTCCACATCCCACCACAGCGCTGCATGACTGGTTGATCCCACTGCGTATTTTCTACACATTGTGCAGCTCTACTGGTGGATGACGCAGTCAGATTATGAACATCTGTCACACTATTAAATCTGACAGACATGATGTCACTGATGAAAACAGCCTTACCCAATTTTCCTGTAACAGAGCAGCAGAAGAAAAACACAGACAGTTCAATTTAGAACATTCATTTCTCAAAGAAACTGTCGCTGATGCTTCATTTAAAAACATTTGTTGAAAGAGGGAAAGATATACTGACTCAGCTATCACTGAAAAAAACCTGACTCGTGCTGATAGAAAATCATTTTAGTTTGGAGCTGTGAGCGCAGTTTTAATAATAATAATAATAATACATTTTATTTGTATGGCGCCTTTCAAGATACTCAAGGTCGCCTGACAGCACAAGAATACAACAATAAAAATACAAATTACAACAGTAAAAAACAAGTATAAAAAATTTAACACATTATCGACAGCAGAGTCTAATCCAAATCATAAATCATAAGCCTGCCTAAAAAGATGGGTTTTGAGGTGAGATTTAAAAGTGGGAAGAGTGTCCATGTTCCTGATGTCGGGGGGGAGGCTGTTCCAGAGGCGAGGGGCAGAGCGGCTGAAAGCTCTACCCCCCATGGTGGACAGGCGGGCTGGGGGAACAGTGAGGTTGGTGGAGGAGGCAGACCTGAGTGACCGGGTGGGAGTGTTGACATGGATGAGGTCTGACAGGTAAGGGGGGGCAAGATTATGGATGGCGTTGAAGGTGTTGATGAGGATTTTGTAATCTATGCGGTATTTGATGGGAAGCCAGTGGAGTTGGTGAAGAACGGGGGTGATGTGGGAAATGGCAGAGGTTTTGGTGATGATGCGGGCTGAAGCATTCTGGACCAGCTGGATTTTATGGAGGAGTTTGTGGGGGAGACCGAATAGAAGGGAGTTGCAATAGTCGAGACGGGAGGTGACCAGAGAGTGAACCAGGATGGCAGTGCTGTTGGGGGTGAGTGAGGGGCGGAGGCGGTTTATGTTGCGGAGGTGGAAGTAGGCGGACCGGATGGTGTTATTGATTTGTGTGTGGAATGAGAGGGTACTGTCGAGGACGACACCCAGGCTCTTGACCTGAGGGGAGGGGGAAACCAAGGAGTTGTCGATGGTGAGTGTGAAGCTGGGCTGTTTGGTGAGTGTGGTTTTGGTGCCAATGAGGGCTAACTCTGTTTTATTGCCGTTTAGTTTGAGGAGGGATGAGGTGAACCAGTCTTTGATGTCATGGAGACAGTCACAGAGGGAGGGAGGTGGGAGGGTGGGAGTGGGTTTGGAGGAGATATAGAGCTGGGTGTCGTCCGCGTAGCAATGAAAGTTGATGTTATATTTACGGAATATTGAGCCAAGTGGGAGGAGGTAGATGATGAATAGAATGGGGCCGAGGACAGAGCCCTGGGGAACGCCAGAGGAGAGGGGAGAGGAATGGGATGAGAATGATTTTAACTGTATAAACTGGGTGCGGTTGGTGAGGTAGGAGTGGAACCAGTGTAGGGGTGTGTCAGATATGCCAATGGATGCTAGGCGGTCGAGGAGGATGGAGTGTGAGATGGTGTCAAATGCTGCGGTCATGTCGAGGAGTATGAGGATGGATAAATGTCCAGAGTCAGATGCCAACAGGAGGTCGTTTGTGATTTTAATGAGTGCTGTTTCTGTGCTGTGGCGGGGGCGGAAACCGGATTGAAACTGTTCGTAGAGGTTGTTGGTGGAGAGGTGGGCCTGTAGTTGAGAGGCGACAACTTTTTCCAGGATTTTTGAGAGGAATGGTAGATTGGAGATGGGGCGGAGATTATTGAAATTGTTGGGGTCTGAACCAGGTTTCTTTAATAACGGTGTGATAGAGGCATTTTTGAGTGGGGATGGGACAGAACCAGATGTGAGAGATGAGTGAATAATGGCTGTTATCAGGGGAAGTATAGAGGGAAGGGAAGCTATGACAAGGGGGGATGGCAGGGGGTCGAGTTGACAGGTTGTTGGTTTGGAAGTCCGGATGAGTTTGGAGAGGTCTGTGGGAGAGGGGAGTTGGAAACAGGAGAGAGGTACAGAGACTGGGGGGTTTGGAACATAGGGAGGAGGACAACCGGATGCGAGGGGGGCTAGTTGCTGATGAATGGTGGATATTTTAGCGTTGAAAAATGACAAAATGGAGTTGCAGTAGTCTGTGGAGTAGAAGTGTGGGGGGAGGGAGTCAGGGGGGCGGAGGGAGTTATTAATGACAGAAAACAAAGCTCGGGTGTTCCCGGCACCGGCATTGATTTTGGCTGCAAAGTATAAGTTTTTGGCTGAGGAGATGGCGTTTTTATACTGTAGGATGTGGGCATGATACATTTGTTGGTGGATGGTGAGACCGGTTTTATGGTGAAGCCGCTCCAGCTGACGGCCTTTGGCCTTCAGCTGGCGCAGGTGGGGGGAGAACCAGGGGGCAGAGTGGCGAAATGTGATGTTCCGGGTTTTGAGGGGGGCAAGTGAGTTGAGCAGGGAGTGGAGGCCGTCATTGTAATGATTTACCAGCTGGTCTGGGGTGTATGGGGGGGTAATGATGGAGAGATTTTCAAGACCTGTTGTGAGGTCATCTGGGTTTATGTTTTTGGTGTTACGGAGGGTTATGACACGGGATTGCTTGGTTTTGGACAGGGTTAGACTGAGGTTAAATGAGATGAGTTTGTGGTCGGAGAAGGGGAGGTCAGCAGCAGAGAAGTTGAGGGGAATGAGACCAGAGCAGCAAACGGTGTCCAATGAGTGTCCTTTACAATGTGTGGGGAAATTGATAAATTGTTTGAGTCCAAAACTGTCCAGACATGAAATGAAGTCCTTGGTGAGAGCAAGATTATTATTGTCCAAGTGAATATTTATGTCGCCAAGCAGAATTATGTTGGGTGAAAGTGCACAGATGTGAGTGAGAAGTGTGGTGAAATCATTAATAAAGTCCTTGTTTGGTTTGGGGGGACGGTAAATGTTAACTAAAATGGTAGGAATGGGTCCATTCAATTGCAGAGCCACGGCCTCGAAGGATTGTGACTCAGTTGGCATGGCAACGGCAGTAGCTTTCCAAGTCTCGCGATGCAGGATCGCGAGACCGCCTCCTCTTCCGGAGAGACGTGGTTTGCTGGTGTAAACAAAGCCGGGTGGAATGCATTCGTTGAGTTGTGAATAGTCGTCCGGGGTTTGCCAAGTCTCACAGAGACAGAGACAGTCGAGCTTGCGGTCGGTGAGGAGGTCCTGGAGTAGCTGCCCTTTGCCGGTGAGAGAGCGGGTGTTGAGGAGACCAAAGTTGACGTCGGAGTGTTGGTTGGTGAAGCTAACGCTAGCCGACCTGGCTAGGCTGGCTAACGCGCTGTGATCCACTTTCCTGCTGGTGTTTCTCGGAGGACGACGGCGACCGGAGGACCAGATGGAATGAATGGCAGTGGAGTCGTTGATAGTATAGCTCCGTCCGGCTCCGCGGTGGATGTGTCTCCGACGGGGAGGAAGGTGAGAGATGTCCGGGAAGAGGTGCAGCACAGACGGGGGAGCGGCGGGGCGGAGGAACCGGAGTTGGAGGAGCTCCGCGCTCATGTACTGGATCAATGTAGACGCCGGATGAATTAAAAGGGACAAGACTGTCCACAGGAGCACAAGGCTCACAGCGAGCTTGTGGATCAGCGCCATGGTCCACGGGATGGTGAGCCGAGCAGCAGCAGCAGTAGCCGGGTATTCAAGGTAAGGAACCCCAGCACGCTACGAGCTTGCCCGGAGAATACAAAACTGGTGATGCAGTATGTTTCTGTTATAGTCCCGTGGAATGCAACAACAGTACCAGGTTCCAGTTGAAGTAGATGGTCTGCTGTAGACGATGCGTGGAATCATAAAACTTTTAAAGAACAACCGGAGAGCAGCGGCAGCCAGACGTGCCAGCGTTCACTCAACCGGGAAAGACATCATCATCGGTAGTCGGGAATACTTTAGAGAAGGGAGGAGTATCATTTTAGTATGAAGTTATGGCGCTTTACACTAGTAACCACTCAGCCCGACTCGACTCGCCTTCGTTTCTTTTCAATACCCAGATCAGAAGTGGGAGGTTGGAGTGAAGCTGCTGTGACGTATTTGATTGTGTGATCTAAACGAAGAAGACAATAACACTAAAGATGTAGAACCTGGAGGAGATGATAGATGTGCTGCTGGGTCTGTGACTTGTGTTCCATATCAAGTTAAAATTAGAGTGAGAGAAACTTCAAGCAGCAACGCTTTTTAATTTTTTTTGTTTGTCTCTGCGCTGCTGAAAAGTCAGCTGGAGCAGCTATGAAGAGACAGAGCTCCTGGTAGATCTGGTCGTTCCTTATCTCCCTTCTAGATCCCTTTTTAATTCTCTCCTCAGCACCAGGTTTATGAACGTCTGCACCTCAGAGTTGGATCACCAAACAGACTTTTGTGCCTGTCGAATAAAATGAACAATAAGCCACCAGTTGCTCTTTCACTGATGTCACATCCTGACTCAGACGTCTGACTCCAACCCCCCGACCAATCGGTGGCCTGTAGTGTGATGATGTCAGATACAGCCGACTCAGCCGCTTAGAACCTCGGAGTAGTTACAGGAAAAGTATTTACTCGGGATGTTAGACCCCGAGTGGGAAAGCGCAAAACCGAGGCGAGTCGGTCTGAGTAGGTTCTAGTGGAAAAGCTCCATTAGAGTATGAAAACAGGTGAGTGTGCAGGCCGCAGCTTAGAGAGCAAACATGCTTCAGTGTGTGTTTGCGTCCACCTCTTCTGAGCGTGTCCGTTGGACTGCTGGTCGGACGGCAGCTCGATGATCAGCACGCAGGACTGAGCGTGCTCAAAGCCGTCCTTGTTGTTGGGCGTCTTTGGAGAGCACTGCGTGTCCAACATGAAGACCTGGGACGCAAAGAGGACACAAGTTTATCAGAATCAGTTTGTCTGGACACAGTAATAGCAGCTCAGCACGTTTATTCATATACCTCAATAGATTCATGATACTACCGTCCTGACACCCAGCTATAGAACGTCTGACAATACAGATACATATTATGAAATATTTCATCACGTACCGCTCAAACATCAAGTGGGGACTCGTGTCTATGTCCCATAGAGGACAAAATCTCCAGGTCTTACAAGACTATGAAACAACTGTTGTGACAGTGACAAATGGTGGTGATGGTGATGCAATTTTTATTTTTCAATCTTTCTGTTCGGTTTTAACGTCTTACCATGGCATACGGAAGAGCATTTATAACCACTTCATAAGATTCAAACACTTTGATTGGCAAAGACATCAGATTTATAATATCTGCAGGGTTAACCATGTTCTTTGCAGCTTCTGCATATCATTCTTGCAAGTTGGGTAGTTTTTTGGTCAGCACCAACAACTGAAATTACCTCTAAACACCACTGGACAGGCACACAACAAACCAAAATATCATACAATACACACAAGGAAAGAGCCAGACTAGGATCAACAAAAACATCCAAAAAGGGGTACAGTGAAGTACGTAACATATATAACACAAACAGATTCCACAAAACCCTTATGAAAGTGAATTCAAATAAAATTATGTATTTTTATTTCCAAATTTCAGAATTTATTTGTCCATCTTCATGTTTTTGAGGCAACAAACTAAATCCTGTTTAGGGGCCACCAAAACCCTGGGTCCGGCCCTGGGCCAGGGTGATATGGTGCCCTGAGTTGATCAGAATCCCTACTTTTCTGCTTGTTGACCCAATATTTAAGGATTGGCCACAGGTTCTTGATGGGATTAGGATCTGGGGGAGTTTCCTGAGCAAGAATCCAAAGTTCAATGTCACAATCTGTTGTCACATGTGCAATGGTGCTCCTTCATGCTGGAAAATACACCGTGATCAAAGTTGATGGATGGATGAAGTTGGAGAAGATTTTGATGCCGTTCTTTATTCATGGTGGTGTTTTTTGGCTGAACTTTAAGTTAATCAACTCTGGTAGAAGAGAATAAACTTTAAACAAGGATGTTTCACTGTTGGCATGCTACACACTCATGGAAGCATCCACCTTTCCAACATCCAACCATAAGATTTATGCCTTTCCCAAACATCTGGAGTGAAGTTCACTTGAAGAAGATGAGTTTCCACTATTCTTGTGCTGAACAAAAGTTGCCAGTAAAAGCATTTTTCACTTAAAAATGGTCTTTGTGAAAGAACATGGCATAAGGACACCAATGCTGCAAAATTTGCAGGAGCCACAGGATAACCAGAAACACCCTATCAGCTGTGTAGCGTCTTCCTCAGAGTTGGAACGCTTAGAACGCTGTCATCAAAATAAACTTGTAATCAGACGTATGAACATTTTTCATCATCAGGCTCTAGAAACGTAAATGAAACTCACAAGAACATACAAAAATGGTGCCAAATGAATGTTTATACTGTACACACACAGATACAGTTTATACTGTATGTGCAAAGGAATTGTGATGCAGTTTTCATGAGTCCACCACCTGTTGGCTGGCTGTTATATTACTTCAGCGTTCACATCCGAAGAGCGAAGGCAGTCAGAGAAAAAGTTTATGAAAGCTTGTAGACTTTCAGGGAACTCCCCAGTGAAACGTTGCTTATATGACTGCGACTACACACAAGCAGCTAATTAAGAAAAATCATGTTTATGTATTTGTTCAGGTTTAAATTTAATTTGTGATATTTCAAGCTTTTTTTAAAAAATCTGTACATATTCTTTAAATGCATGAGACAAAGAAATGGGACGGACCTGCTGGGCCATGGCTTTGATCCTCCAGTACTCCGCCTCAGCTGACGGAGAATGAGACGGAGCCGCCACCTTCACCTCGCAGGCGTCTCCAGAAAAGCTGTCCGAGCCGCTGTGAAAGCACGACAGAAGGTTCTGCAAAGAGAGTAGAAACCGGGCAACGCTGATCACAGGTCTGCCCTCACGATCGGACCCTCACCGAGTTAGGAAGAAGCTGAGGCTCTGAGAGTTCAGTTGGATAGCTAAGTATTGAGCAGTTGGATACTGTATGGTACACAACTGTACAAGTTCATGTACTGTGATCCACATCAAGTTAAGTGTACTGCGTGTACCACACCTCACTGTATTGGTTTCTGGGACTCTTTTCAATGGGTACCAAAGCCAGTGGTACGATACACTAGATTTTTCTCCACAAGTTGAATAGTTTCAGATTTTCACGATCTTGTAAATATTACAAGAAACAACTCGGTTGGTAAGTTAAGGCTCCGTTTCATGTATTTTGGAGTATACGCCTGTAAATACATCTGCACCATGCACAGTGGACCTTCAGGGGAAACGGAGAGGGTGGCCAGCGGTTAGGAGGCTTTTCAGACGGCACAATTTTAGGCTGCTTTCACACCTGTCCCGTTTGGATCAGTTGTTCCGAAACAGGGAGCATTTCCTCCTAAAGATCGGTTTGTTTGGTATATGTGAACACAGCAATCGCGCTCGGATGTGGAACAAAAAAAGCGAGCCGAGATCTTCTAGGAGAGGTGGTCTCGGCTCGCTTCCATTCCAGACCTGGAGCGGTTCGTTTGCAGTGAGAACATAATCCACACAGCACTCAGAAACACACAGAAACAAACTAGCCACACTCTTACGCTTACGATGCTCCATAGTTGTTGTTTTTCCCGGGGTACGGAAGAGGAAATTTAGCCACTGAATTGGAACAAAACAAATGTGCAACAGGTCTTTAAGGACCCTTAGGCTCTGTTTGTTGCAGATTTAACCATTGGGTTGTTGCCAATTGGGCAGGCCATCGGTGGTGATGGTCGGCACTTGGTCTTTATATGCAAAACAACTTAAAAGACCTGTCAAATGCATGGTTTGGTGATGCATCATGCATCACCAAACCATTGCCAAGGCGTATTTAACAGGCCGATTGTTGGGTGACTCTGTATTCAACGTACAGCTGATGGGAGAGCAAGGCAATCGGGTCACCGTTTAGGAAGGAAATCCTTAATGAGAAACCCACTAAGGATGGGGAGAGAACACAACCCACCATACCAAAATAAGAGCAGCAACTCTCTCTGTACCACAGACAATCCTCGCAAATCCTCAACAAACAAGTAACTATTGTCATATAGACTTTTGTAAAATGTACATTTTTGTCTTTTACTTGCCAACTCTTACATGTTTGATGGATTATTTACACCATTTACTCCGCTGACATACTTTACCTATTTTAATGCATAGCAAACTTCTTTAAAGACGTGACCTGAATCTCTCATCATCATAAACAAAAGCAGCTTTTGGATAAACCCGGTCAAAGGCTGAGTGTTGATACATGTGAAAGCGTAAGATACATGTGAAGGATTTACATTGGAAGTAAAGGACCGTCGATGTCCTGCAAAATCCCAAACCCTCCGATTTCTGTTACATCAACTGAACACGATAAATGAGCCAAGGAGGAACAACATCATGTCTGAGGTGAGAGAACCAACTGTTGCTGCCCCTAAATCTGGGAAGAGTTCCCGTATAAGGCCCTTTCCACAACAATTTGTAATTTTATGTTGCTTGGAGAAAGGCTCTTCCCTCCCAACCAGTACTGGAGTTGAGGGGGGATGAGAGGGGACGGCATCCCCCCCTGAAATAAAAACGGTCCAAATCATCCCCCCAGTAAAACTGCCATCCCCCCCTTTCCATCCATTATGTCATTTCATCAATGAATGTGGTTTTACTGCTATTTCAACATTTAGAGTCATCACCAGAAAAATAACACCAGAAAAATAACTTATTTGACAATTTTCACCTGTTTCAAGTACATTTTCACTTGAAATAAGTAGGAAAATCTGCCAGTGGGACAAGATTTATCTTCTTATTACAAGCAAAAAAATCTTGTTCCACTGGCAGATTTTCTACTTATTTTAAGTGAAAATCTACTTGAAACAGGTGAAAATTGTTGTTTTTTCCAGTGATGAGTCTTGTTTTAAGTGTAATGAGATTTTTTTACTAAAATGAGACATTTTAACTGGAAATAAGACAAATATTCTTGTTAAGATTTTGAGTTTCTGCAGTGCTCCATTTTACTTATCCTGTGAAGGACAGAGTCATATTGATAAGTTCAGAAAACTGTTTTTTATTGTTGTGTTTTGATGTATTTGATGTAAGCCCAGTGGATATTTAAAGCTTACAGAAGGCTGCATTTAACTGCTGCTATGTCATTCCTGCAGTATTTCTGCAGGTGTTTTGGTCAGTGCTATTATTTGTAATATATTATATTATTTGTAATCAGCACAAATTATCTGTCCCCATATGATAAAATCCCCCATCCCCCCTGATTTCTTTTTACAACTCGAGTACTGCTCCCAACAGAACATGTAAGCAAGACTGAGAGTTGCAAACTTGTATCTGAGCAAACTACCAGACTTCTGGGATGATGTCCAGTGGACAGACGAGACCAAGGTGGAAATGTTTGACCATAATACACAGAAACCAAACACGGCAAACACCTCACACCAGCTGTCAAGTACGGCGGTGGAAGGATGATGGTTTGGGCTGTGCAGCCACAGGAACCTGGGAACTCTGCAGTCGTTGCACGGGCCACAAACTCCCCTGTGTACAAGAGAAGACGTGAGGTCACATGTCTGACAGCTACCGGCTGGCTAAAACTGAGACATCCAACTCTCACAACACAGGTGAGCCGGCTCCTCAAGTCCAGACTCAGCTGTCCTCCTGCGTCGCAAGGATGAGGGACACTCTTATGTCTGCATTCTGGACACAGACGATGGAACGCTGGGACGCTGTACTCAGTCCATCCACGTTACACAGGGAAGGCCAACATTCAACAGAGGAGGAGGCCTCAGGTTTCACTTCCCAGCCTTTGGAGGATTCCCAACCATTCATGCCACTAAAACATCTGACCTGCTGGCCAGGTGAACAACTCGCTTATTAAAACACCATAACAATCCACTGGAGAAGTCTGGAGCCCCCCACCAGTTGCTTAGGAGTGAAGAACATGACGTAAAACACCTCTAAGAACCAAGTTATCTTCGTATTCAAGCGTTTAAAGACCGACATGAACCTCCATGAATAAACATCTACACCAGTATCTCTGTAAATCAGTCTTTTCCTGTTCTTTTTCCACTTTAAACCCTCCTTTCATACAAAGAGAGATCCTCAAGCATCATACTCATCCAGAAATTGTGTTGCATTGTTTGGACATTTGAGAAGAACAGCCCCTTTTGGTAGAACCTTTAATAAAAGTGTAAGAGTAACTTCGAGTAAATACTCGAAAAAAACAAAAACTACGCCCTGAAATGCAGTTTATAAAATAAACTTCTAATGTCCACGGCCCAGACTGTCCTGAGGTTCTTTGAGCCACAAGGGGCTGTTATGAAACTCATCCAAAATCCTATAAATACTACATAATGTACTGCATAACAGAATTAGTATACGTTAACCCCTCTATATGCAACAGTCACAAAAGATGTTACATAAAGAAAGATTGCATGTGTGTCATGTTAGGATGTCTGGAACATGTAAGCTATTAGAGACGCGCGATTTAAGCCCTAAAAACTCCCAATACTCTAAAGTGAAAAAAGATTGTGCATCAGTCGAGATTATTTTTCCCCTCATCTTTGTTTCCTTCCTTTTAAAACGTTTAGGTTGCATTACAGTTACAAATGTAACTCATAAAAACACGGTAAATTCATCTGATCTGTTGTGAATGCTGGAACAGGCAAAGGAAATATGTCAGTGGTAGTGAGAGTTGTTATTGTCAGCCTCTTTCTGAACACACGAGCTGTAAGCTCTAAAGCTGCTTAGCTGCCGTCAAACGGGCAGCAGCATCATCAGAGAGCACGCAACAGCCACGTGTGACACGCCTGACCAAGTCACCTCTGCTGAACGCTCGGGGCTGAAAGCAGAAAGGAGCGGCGGGGGTTGGAAACGCGCCGAGACGGCACTCTGGAAATCTGCTGGAACGGTGCGTCCTCACAGCCGTTTGGCGCCATCAACAAATGAACCCAAAGCCGCTTTTATCACGAGACCTGGCTGCTCTGAGTGTCCTTGGGACACGTCGATGTTACATCAAACACTCCCAGGCGTGAGCTGGCTGATTCACCGGCGAACTGTGGCATCATTACACCAACATAGTAACCAACGACGTGTTAACCAGCAGGGCCGGCGTGTTCCTCTCACCGCAGTGCTCAACTTTGGTTCTTAGGGTGCTTTCAGACCTGTGGCCCGTTTGTTTTGTTCCGATTCAGGGGCTAAATCGATACAGTTGTTTCATTTTTCGTTTGTGGCGTTTGTGTTCACAAGGCAGCCGTCTGTAGCGGTTCAAAGCTGATAACAAATGCCATGAACCAACTGTTCTCTCATTAGTCAGAAATTTACGTAGAAGGAGTTTCCTCTTCCGTACCCCGGGAAAAACAACAATGGTTATGGGTGAGTTGTGTCGGTTGCTGTGTGGATTCTGTTCTCACTGCAAACGAACCGCTCCAGGTCTGGAATGGAAGCGAGCCGAGACCACCTCTCCTAGGAGATCTCGACTCGCTTGTTTTGTCCCACATCCGAGCGCGATTGCTTTGTTCACATATACCAAACGAACCGATCTTTAGGGGGAAACGCTCCCTGTTTTGGAACAACTTCTCCAAACGGGACAGGTGTGAAAGCACCCTTTAACACTCTGCACAAACAGTTTAAATTGCACTTGTTGGATGATGCCTCTGGATTCTGAATGCATTCTTTTGCAGAACTTTATTCATCAAATTTTATTTTATTTTGAAGATATTTTTGAAGAGCAGTAAAATGTTAATTAAGAATTCATACATTCATTTAGTAACACACACACACATATATATAGCGCGGCCCCTCACCCCTCCTCTCCTCTTCCTCTCTTTCCTTTCCTCCGATCAACCCTCAGTTATTAATTTTAAGTGTCTCATCACCATGCTGACATCCTGACCTGCAGTCCCCCCCCCCCCCCGCCCGCTGCAGTGTCTGCTGTCTACATCTGGTTATATAGTCATCCCTCTCGTGCATCTATGCTTTTCCTCGCTCGCTTGATCTTCAGTATGAGTACAGACTGTGAAAAGTGGTTTGTGGTTAATGGTTTCAAGTAGGAGATGTCAGAAAGGTTACCAGGCAGGCACAAGTGTATATTATACAGACACACATTTGTACATTTCTACATATACACGCACATTTTTTCAGAAATAATTTCAACGAATGCAGAAATTATCTCGAATATATCCAAAGTGAGTAAACCTTTCTGACCCAAATTTGGACTTTTCGGCTTCATACTATTTAAAGCTCGATTCAATCTTGGAAGGAAAAAAAAAAAACGAAAGCTTTGAATCACACCATTTCAGTCTCCTCCCACATCAATCTGGTAAACAGATGAGGAGAGCTGGAGCAGAAATAAACCTGACCCAGTGAGTAGACAAACATTTGTGCGGCTATCGGGCTTAATGTGGACTCGGCGTGGGGACAGTATTAACAGCAGAAGCTTTCAGATTACCGCTGCTTCATGCAGCTGCCTCAGATTGGGCTGGATTATGTGGTTTACTGCCGTGAAGTGGCCTGATGGAGTCTGTTACTCTGTGAGCATATATTCTCTATTCTGTCCACCTGTGCACGGTCATGTACCTTCACAGGCTCCAGCGTGGCAGAGAAAGCGTCCTGCAGAGCACAGCAGGCCAACCTCCACATCTCCTCTGTGAACACTGGACCCACAGTGACCAACACATACCTGGACAGAACATAGGGGAAGTCAGAAAAGACAGAGAACTCATTCATGTCTCAACAGTCTCAGACCACATCTGACATGAACATCTGAATGTGAGCAGGACTTGAAGTGAAATGGTCTCAACAGTGTGTGTAAGTGTGTGCGTTAGTGTGTGTGTTAGTGTGTGTTAGTGTCCACCTGATGCAGGAGCAGCCCACTCTGGAGATGGTCTCTGTGGGTTCAGACACACACGCCACCAGCAGCTTGAACAGATCCTTCAACATCAGGTTGATCAGCGACTCGTATCCGATATCTGCAGGAACACACACACACAAATTATATATATATATATATATATATATATATATATATATATATATATATATATATATATATATGTATATGTATATGTATATATATATATATATATATATATATATATATATATATATATATATATATACACACCAGAGGTTTTCAACTGGTTTTGTCCCAGGAACCACCATTATAACCAAGAAGCAACTCGGGGACCACTGCTTTTGGGGATGTTTGTTTTATTTTGCACCAAGAGTATGGGCCTATATAGGCTATTTATTTGCGTCATTGTATATTTTTATTGGCACCTTTTGCTATAAAAAAAAAAAACAGTCAATGAAAAATGAACAATAGGAAGCCAAGAGGGCTTATAATATTACAAAGTTCACTCTCACTCATTTGACATAATTTGGATGGGTAAATTATTCACAAAAATGAATAGTAAATGGAAAATAAATTGAGTGCAAAGAATAAATATATATATTTTTTAAATTATTATTGTTTTCCATTTACAATTTCACGGACCACCCGCAATACCGCCACAGACCACCAGAGGGCCGCGGACCACTGGTTGACAATCCCTGATATATACACATATATACACACACACACACACACACACACACACACACACACACACACACACACACACACATATATATATATATATATATATATATATATATATATATATATATATATATAAAAATGTAAAAAGGTAACGAAGCCCAAAAAACCTTCACCTCAAACCCACTGGGCTGCATCTCACCTGAGTGTATGAAACTGTTGACGTGCTCCACCACCAGCTCACACGAAAGACCGATGGCGTGTTTGAAGTTTGCTGCTGCCACATCCCAGTAAGAGTGGTCGCCATGGCTACGCTGCAGCCACAGTGACATCACAGGAAGCAGCAGCTGGATGACGCAGAAGATGGCAAAACCCGGACCTGGAGGGAGAGAACAGCGTTGGACCAAGACGCTGCATTCTGGCACTGAAATTCTTCTTTGTTAACTAACAATACTAAACGGTGGCGGAAAGTCACTGCAGATCTAACTGGAGAGAAATATCTCAGGATATACGCCAGGAATGAAAACTTCAACCAGCCCACCAGTCCAGGAGGACCAACTCTCATCAGAATCAAGCAGGACAGTTCTTTCATTGCCCCTGTTGTTCAGCTGTTTACGACACATCTAAATGACGCAACGATGTTGGAAGTTTTACGTGACGGTGCTCGGACAAGGTGGTGCTACCTACATTGGAGGACAAAAGGCCTCCCACACACATGGACGTACCCAACCAATGGCGCTTTTACACTAGTACATTCTCGACTCAACTCAACTCGGTTTCTTTTCCATAACAATTCAGCACCCAGATCAGAAGTAGGAGGTTGGAGTGAAGCTGCTGTGACCTATTTGATTGTGTGATCTAAATGAAGAAGACAACAACACTAAAGATGTAGAACCTGGAGGAGATGATAGATGTGCTGCTGGGTCTGTGGCTTGTGTTCAATACCAAGTTAAAAAATGCAGCTATGAAGTAACAGAGTTCCTGGTGGATCTGGTCGTTCCTTATCTCCGTCTACATCCCTTTTTAATTCTCTCCTCAGCACCAGGTTTATGAACATCTGACCCTCAGAGTTGGATCACCAAACAGACTTTTGCTGCCATTGCCTGTTGAATAAAATGAAAAAGAATCCGTCAGAGTCTCTTTCTCTGATTTCCTCCTCCTGACTCAGACGTCTGACTCCAACCCCCCGACCAATCGGTGGCCTGTAGTGTGATGATATCAGATACAGCCGACTCAGCAGCTTAGAACCTCGGCAGAATAGTTACAGAAAAGTATCTACTCGGCACGTTAGACCCCTAGTGGAAAAGCACCTAGGCGAGGCGAGTTTGGGCTGAGTAGGTACTAGTGGAAAAGCGCCACAAGTGTCTCCTGATAAGAGGAGCCAATATCAGCCAGGTACTTCTATAGGACCAGGTCAGGAGATGTGCATGTGCACACTGCAACCTAATCAGTATTTTAGACGTATTCCTACAGATTCTGATCTGAACCGTTTGAGTCGTGGGTGCAAACCCTGCTGGACTCGGACCACAGGCTTGATGGATCATCACCTGGTACAGAGGTGACCTCTCTGAGCAGGGTGAAGAGCAGCTCCAGGGTGGGAGGCTGGTGCTGCCGGGGGCAGTTGGACACGGCTGCCGTGAGCTGCTCCAGCAGCAGAGTCCACACCTGGATCAGACCTACGGGACACAACACAGGACACCTTACTGGTTTATTTGTTTATTTGTAAGGATCCCCATTGGTTATGCTCTTAAACACAGCTAGTCTTACTGGGGTCCACGTTAAAAAACAATACAGTTAAAAACAAGTCATAAAGAAAGAAAACAAAATAACACGACAAACCTACATTAAACTTTACCGTACATGTAAATCATTATCTTAAAGCAAAAAAAACACATGAAACATTCCAATACACAGTAAAACATCATCTAGGCCATGAGAATCAGATCAAAAATACACCTTACCCTGTCCAGTATGTACAGTATATGTATCTGTATAAGTGTGTGTCTGGTATCCTATACATGTGATATTCCAAGGTGTTTCTTAATTTGCTTTGTGAATATTGATTTCTGTTACTTTAGTCATAGGCGGTGGTAAAGAATTCCATCATTTCATTGATCTATATTCTACTGTATGCTTCAGAAAATTAGTGTTTGGCTTAGAACCGGCCCTTTGTTGCCTGTCTAGTGGCGTATGGATGTGACTCTAGATTGTCTTAACTGATTGTACTGATATAATGGAGTTTTGGATTGTAAAACCTTCCATATTGAAAACAGAAGTGCAGCATTCGTTCTGTCCTCAACTTTTAACCATCGTAGACAGAAGTGCCTGCTGTTAATACTGGTGTTATATGGACACTGGAGAACAGTTTGACTCAGGGAAGAGGTGTCCGTGTGATGGAACCCCCACGAGCAAAACCGTAACCGTCTTCACCTGTGTCATCATCAAACTCCTGGAGGATGCAGTCGATCCCGTCCTCGCTGCTGATGGAGCGCTCCTGCGATCTCATGGGCAGGCTGGCGAGCCGAGCCCCCAGGAACACCGGCTTGGATTGCATCTTGTAGATCTTGGCCAATAACTGCCGAGTGAACACAGCATGGCTCGATGAAGAGGAAGAATAATAAAAAATATCCATAATAACACAAGTTGAGCTGCTACGCTGCAAAAACTCAAAATCTTAACAAGAATATTTGTCTTATTTCTAGTTAAAATGTCTAATTTTTAGTCAAAAACTCTCATTACACTTAAAACAAGATTCATTACCAGAAAAATAACTTGTTATTTGACAATTTTCCCCTGTTTCAAGTAAATTTTCACTTAAAATAAGTAGAAAAATCTGCCAGTGAAACACGATTTTTTTTTGCTTGTAATGAGAAGATAAATCTTGTTCCATTGGCAGATTTTTCTACTTATTTCAAGTGAAAATGTACTTGAAACAGGTGAAAATTGTCGAATAACAAGTTATTTTTCTGGTAATGAGTTTTATTTCAAGTGTAATGAGATTTTTTGACTAAAAATGAGACATTTTAACTAGAGATAAGACAAATATTCTTGTTAAGATTTTGAGTTTTTGCAGTGTACCTGGGAACATTTGCGAAGGTAGTCGAGAGCCGGCAGGCAGAGGTCAGTGGAGCTGTAACCAGACACGTGAACGCAGTCTCCGATCTCTTTGTAGTCCACCTCTCCTGCACACAAGCGCACGGAAAACAACAATAAGCAAGCACAAATATGAAATGACAAATTAAATGTTTATGTTCAAGCTGCAATAAAATCCAGGTTTCTTTTATAAGTGATTAAAATAATAAAAGGATCCCATGCCACTAATAGCAACACTCTTTACATCAAAGCTAAATGGGCAAGGATTGAGATTTCTGACTTCTGGGGCAATATCTGGTCCTTCCTGTGGACGACATCTAGTTCCACTGGAGAGAGCATTGTTGGAAGAATATTATTAGATATTTCAAGACACCGTATCAGGAGAAATACAAAGGTGCAAATTTGTCATGTTGGAGACAATGTGGCTCAACAGTAGCTAACCATTATAACATTTTTTGGGACTGCCCCAAGCTGAAAGTGTTCTGGAGGGGAATCCAGGCTTCAGTAAGCACAGTTTTTAACATTCAGTTTCCTCAGAGTTTTGATGTACTATATTTAGGTCATGTTAATTGTTTGGAATGTAGGCGAGAGATAAAATTGCTGCAAATGCTCTGAATGGCAAGTAAAAAAGCAACTACCAGGAGATGGTTAACTCCGAACCCACCTACTCTAGACGACTGGATTGGTATTACCTTAGAGATTTTTAGGATGGAAAAGCTTCCAACTAAAAACACAACGGGACATATTTTGCAAAATTTGGAATAACTGGATCGTATTTATCGCCCCCATGAGAACAGATTTTATTTGATTTCACTGATACTATTATGTTGCAACTCGGTCATTTAACCCTTGACTGGGTTTTATGATTAATTCCACAACAGCAGCAGCAGGTGACCCCCTGATTTCTGTTCATAGTTCATGTAAACAGTTAAACTAAGTTGTATTGTATCAGAGTCCAAGTGGATGTGGAGTCCTAGGCTCTGCTTATTCTAGACGTCTTTCTGATGCCTAAGGAGGAGGATTCACCTCCCATGGCTGTTTTCCCTCCACAAGTGCTATGAAATTTTAGTTGTCTGTGAAACTGGGCTCTTTAAAGCTCAAAGGAGGACAAACCCGCAAACTATGACTATACTACTCCTGGACCAGTATAACCTTGATGTCTAGTAATGTACATTTTCAGGACTCAAACAAACAAAACTGGAAGGACATTCTTTTTCATTTACTTGAATATTGCTGTACCGTTTTTACTACTCGTCTTTTCCAAATAAAGAAACAATTATACAAAAAAAATAAATAAAAGGAGGGAAAATTTGACATGAAATTGTTATCTAAAGTCATCTTAAGATGATCACATCACAACCGTTTAATCTAAAAGATGAAGATTTCCCAGAAAACCTTAAGCCCGGCCGAAGACGCAGAGCGCACGTATTAGAGCCGTGGCGTAAACATCGACCCTACGTCATGTTCACAACAATCTAACTAGAAAACCCGGCTCTGATTCCAGGAGAGACAAATCCATACGAGCTGGAAGGATAATATCAGAGTGGGAATCTGCATGTGGAAATGAGACGAACCCAGGCCTTTGACGAACTTCATGAGGCACATGATGTAATCGGTGGCGGCGTTGGCGAACACTTGGATGTTGTCTGTGTTGATGAAAGCCTCGAAGACGTCAAACACCGGCGCCTGGGACTTCCCTGCAGGAGAGAAGGTGTTGAGGAACAACTTAATCAGGGAAACAATAAAGGAAAATGAAAAAAAAAGGTAAAATCAGATAAGAAAAACAAAAATAACTTCACTAAAATTCTAAACTATCAGATGATGAACTTGAGCTACAGTTGTGTAAATCTTAGAAAACCTCCTTAATTCCTGTATTTTTTTTCATGTAAAAACTAGGGCTGTCAAAGTTAACGCGTTAACTTAACATCCTCTTAACGCCAACAATTTTTTTAACCTACGATTAATGCGCAGGGTTAAAAAAAAAAAAGAATACGCGGATTATATAATTTCTGGTGGTCGACGGCACCTGTAGCCTGAGGAAAGGTATGGTGGATTACTGCGTGAACTTTTTTGAAAAGCGAGGAAAGATGGAGAATGAAAAGGGACTTTTGAACGACCAGTTCACTTTCAAAAAGATGCAGATGCTTCGCTGGACAAGACTAAAGTTATTTACATGTCAATTTGAAATGAATTATCGTCAAAAGCAGACAACGCTGGATAGCAGTTTGCAAAAAAGGCGCCTGGACAAGTCTGCACTTTATAGGTTGAGTTACAATCCCTGCTGTTACATGTGCACTTTATTTGTGTGTCATTTATCTTTTTTATCACCCTGTTTTGATCCCACTTCGGAGAAGGGGATATTTTTTGAGCCTTTTATTTTCCTCCATATGAGGTTAGACATAATTACATGGAAGAATTTTACTGACCAATGCACTTATTGTATAATGTTTGTGATGCATATGGTTCATTGTTTTACATTGAGCTGCTTAAAAAAAACAAGAAATCTTAAGTTAGTCTTCACAAGTGTAAAGTTGGAGACTACATTGTGTTTTTATTTATGAAGGAATGTTACATTCAGGTCAAAAGCTTTTCTTTTGTGGAAAGTTGAATAAACATTGGCATAAAGCATATTAACCCTTTCTCATTTTGTCAACAGTATTAAAAACATTAAAAAAAATACCTTAAGGTAATTTAGAACAGCAAAAAATGTGTGAATAAATGTACGATTAATATGCTATTAAAAAAATTAATGGTTTGACAGCCCTAGTAAAAACATAATAGTGTTGACATGATCACAGCTGGTCTCAAACATGACCTCAGAGGATCTTACCATGATTTATTTAACAAAAAGTGATCAAAATGTAGGTAATACTAAGTACCCCCTCACTGATTCAAGAGGATTTAAGAGGCTACAACACAGAAACTTGCAGTTAATCATCATCAGTGAGTTCATTATCAGACGGTGTGGTGATGATGGTTGATGATTGATTTGTTGCAATCTATCCACTTAAATCCTGTGGCAAGAGTCAGGGGGTACTTAGTGTTACCCACTCTTTTTTTTGTTTCTTTTTTATTGAATAAACAATGATGGTGGAAAGATGTAATAGATCTTGTTGGTCTGAGGTTGTATTTGTGTAAAACTAAGGCCCATGTTGATAAGATGACTTTAATTATGTTTTTACACCAGAAAACATACAATAGAGGGAATGTGCATGACGTCACAGATGCGACTTCTCAGCGAGTTACGCCCACTGAGTGTCAGAAAGACTCAGTGGCAGAAAGACTGAGTGTCAGAAAGACTGAGTGTCAGAAAGACTGAGTGTCAGAAAGACTGAGTGGCAGCATAGACTTTCAGTTGGGAAATGGGAAATGGGAAAGAGCTGTTGTGCGAACGACTGTACTCATAGATTTAGCAAGAAATCGGAGTTATCGTTTTATAGACTGCTGAAAAATAAGCTTAAGAGAGACAAATGGATCGCTGCGATTCACAGAAACAACTGGATTCCAGGCACCGAAACGTGGTTCCCATTTGTATCAGGTAATGTTGGATTTTTGGGTAGCTAACGTTAAACGGTCAAATCATAAAGTTCGGTGTCCTCATCACTTTAATTTCACCAACAAATCCTGCCTTGAAGTCGGACCAAGCGTCAAGACTTTTGTAAGCCTTCAAGCTTTGCTTCGTGTATTTCTCCGGCGTAGAAATTAAGTACATATAAATATCAGGAAACTGGATTCGTGGCCAAATATTAATGTCCATGGACCACTGGTTCTTGGTAACTGTACCAAATATTAATGTCCATGGACCACTGGTTCTTGGTAACTGTACCAAATATTAATGTCCATGGACCACTGGTTCTTGGTAACTGTACCAAATATTAATGTCCATGGACCACTGGTTCTTCGGGTAACTGTACGGGTCACTGTTAAGTCTAATTGCCTTTAATTTAAGTCGATAATCAGCTGTTATCCCGTCTTCTCCACTAGTTGCAGCCATTTTTGCTGATGTTTTGCCACTCAGTGTGAGTAAGGGTCCAGTGGGGAAGTGACGTTAATGCATTCCCTCTATTAAAAGCGTGGCTGCAAACTAGTTTTCATTTGGAGCAGAGGGGGTCAGACATACCCATGGAGTACTCCCCCAGCAGGTAGTCTTTAGTCTCTGTCTTGCTGCCGTGCACGGTCCTCAGAGCGCTGAACAGAGGCCTCCACCCCGACAGGATCTGTGGGGAACACATCTCCACCAGCTCGCCTATCGACGTCACCACCTGCATGGTGGAAACCGGCTGGTTGGTGGAATTAAATGACTTTTAAACGTGAGGCGTTGTGTCCGTGGATTTGAGCCGACCTGGTCCTGGACGTCCTCGTCGCAGAGCTCCAGCTGCATGATGTGCTCAAAAGGCCTGAAGAGCGCCTCGTTGAAGTGGAAGTGCGGGAGCTCCGCCCAGCTCGTCAGCACCTCCGTCAGGACGTCGTGGAGGAAGGAAACGGCCTTCTGGGAGACGTGGCGCTCCTTGTGACACGCAGCCTGAGAAGAACAAATATTATACCGTATTGGCCTGATTATAGACGACCCCATCTTTTTCAAGACTTAAGTTTGAAAACAGACTTTTTGAACACCAAATTCAATTTTTATACAGAAAATAATTACAGTACATCTGTTACACCATATTTCACAGCCGCTTTGCTATTGTTTGAAGACTTTGCCTCATTTATCACTATCTGTTGGGACTCAGCCGGCTGGGCTTTCCTCCACGGCCCGGTCGCGCCGGGAGTGCACAGCCCCCCCGGCCACGCGCCACACCGACAGCCGGCTGAGTCCCAACACCATCATCTTGAAGTTTGCATCATAACTTTTCCTCAGCTGCCGGTTAACCTGGCCGATCTTCAACCGACTTTTCTCCAGATGGTCCCTACGTTTCTCTATTTTCTGTTATCTCTTCCCTTTTCTGTCTTACTGCTATTTTTTATTTTTCTTCTTTGTGACAGTGGTTCGCTATAAAGATATCTGGTGCCATCTAGCGTTGTGAATGGGTATAATGTCTAGACCCCGAATGTAAGACGACCCCCACTTTTTCAGTCTTATTACAATCTTATATTCGGGCCAATACGCTATTGAAGGTTAAGTTTCACTCATGAGAGGTCATATCTGTTCACATCGTCTGGAGGCCGCCGTAGTTTAGCAGCTGGAACTGGGGACGTGGAGACGCAGCAGCTCCTACCAGACCTTTAAAGGTTGCTCCTGCTCACCTCCACCAGGTGCGGGGCCACGACGCTCCAGGCCCTCATCATGTGCAGCAGGGGCCGGTTCTTGTTCCGGACGATCCGCAGCATGGCCTCGCCGATGCGGAACAGGTGCAGAGCGCTGCGCCGCTCCAGCGTCGACTTGGCTTCTCCTGCAGACACACAAGACGACGGTTCAGTCACGGATGGATGAACGAGTACCAGCTTCCTGGGAGACATTCTGTCTCTACAAATATGGAATTAAAAAGGACTAAAAAGGGCTCCAGGGGGCAGAAGAATGACATAAATGTGGACCTCTTTCATTACTATAAAAAAAACAACCAGATTCGTGATCACAAATTGATAATTTTAGGGAAAATATATAATGCAACTAATTCTTTTTGGAAGAATATTGGTTTATTATTTGGGGAAAACAGCAGATGCATGGATTCATCTCCTCATCACATTGTCAACGGCATTATTCATTTAAACTTTTTAAAATTAAAATATTCAACTGCTTTTAAGATTCTGCAGAAGAACTGATTGTTTAAGCACTTGCACTCAAAATCCTGCCGTTAGAGTGACTGTATGGTTACCCAACTACACGTGGAGGACAGGAGCAGGGTCTCACACGTTTTGTTCTCTATGTCATGTTTTATTTTTTAACCGGGGCCCAAACCAACGAGAAAAAAAAAATGCACCTGGTCTGAGGAGCCCACAGTTAGTTTTCATATTTCCAGGGGGTGAATGGAAGCCAAAGAGGTGATGGAAACACGGCTGTGCTCCTGCGCGCCCATGAACGAGTGTGTACTGTACCTGGCATCGCCAGTGAATAGTCGCCCGTCTCGGTGACGGAGTCGAACAGCTGAGACTGAGATGCTTTCCTCAGCTGCTGCAGGAACCCGACCAGAGCCACCAGGTTCAGCTTGGTGGCTGCTTCCTCAAACAACCTGAAACACAACACACGTTAGTTTCATTCTTAAAATGGCAAGAATTACATTTATATACGGTCAAAACGTACAAAGACCGGGTCAAATACACTATTACAAAAGTTAACCTGTGCAGATTCGTGCAGTGAATCAAACCAATTTGACTTATCCACAACTTCGCGTGGTTTTCAAAAATCATAAGTATTTAATTTAAGAGTACGCTTAAATAACAAATAAAAATGAAATAAAAAATTAATTTAAGAGTAGCTTCAGTAAACAGTAATGTTTTTAGGTCTGATTTAAAGGAGCTGACAGTTTTAGCAGACCACATGTACCACAGGTGACCCAAAAATCACCTGTGGTACATGGGGGGCAGATCACCACAAAGTAAAGATTAAAATACAACGACGCTTGACTGCGATGAACCGCACATAAGACGACCCCGCCGAAGAGGACAACCTTCCTTTTTCAAGACACACCTTTTAATAACAAAATACTGTATGTGCACCACATCTCTTCTCAGTAAGGACCTTTTTGTTTTGATCCAGGTTTTGATCCGAGTGCTCCGTAAGTTAATGAAAAGACAACATCTTCTTTTCAATTGGAAATATTCCGTGCACCAGTGGCGTAGCCACGGGTGTGCCAGGATGTACCCAAAAATGTGATGCATTTAAAAAAAATAAATGTTTTTGTTATAGTCTTACTAACATTTTGTATTATAAATCTAGGCTATTAGCAACTCATCAAATGGAGGGTGGATGGCGGACATGAGTTCCCATCCATTATTGAAGTCTTAGACTCCTGCGACAAAGATGTTTTCCCCAAGATTAACCGTTTGCTTTGTATTCTGGTATCATTGCCTGTTACAAGTTGCTCTGTGGAGACTTTTTTCAGTTGTCAACAGGATCAGAGCGTCAGCAGAGCGACGACGCTCACAGAGAGACTGAGGAGCCTCTCGTTGCTCATGTTTGAAAAAGAGCACGCATAAACTGGACTCTGACTCTGAAATAATAAATGCATTCAAGGCCAAGCCAGGCCGTTTTGCCCTTTAAATTCAGAGCTGTGCAGTGGCACAGGTAAGCAGCAATATGGTTGTCTTTTACTCTGCTGCTTTGCTCTGCAATATAAAACCATCAGGCCAACCTGTTACATAATCATATGTGATGAATGTTAAGCCAGACAGTCGTGTTCAGCCTATGGTTAAATAGCTTTGTTGATCTTGCGTAATGTGGATAGTTATGGCTCTGAGCACATGAGTGTTATATTTCACTATGTTTGCTTCATTGGGTAGCAATGTGTGTGTGATTATGTTTTTCTTTTAGGACACACACACTCACAAAAGAGTTTCTTATTTTGAACATCATCAGCATTTTTAGACGCAGCATGGAGAACTTTTGTTCATTTTAAAACATATACAGTGGGGGGAAAAACTATTTAGTCAGCCACCAATTGTGCAAGTTCCCCCAGTTAAAAACATGAGAGAGGCCTGTCATTTTCATCATAGATTCACTTCAACTATGAGAGACAGAATGGGGGGAAAGAATCCAGGAAATCACATTGTAGGATTTTTACTGAATTAATTGGTAAACTCCTTGCTAAAATAAGTAACGTAAAAGGAGTGGCTTCGTAAGAAACATACGAAGGTCTGTCATTGCCAACATAGGTATATAACAAAGTATTGAGATTAACTTATTTTATTGACCAAATACTTATTTTTCACTATAATTTGCAAATACATTCTTTAAAAATCAAACAATGTGATTTTCTGGATTTTTTTTTTCATTTTGTCTCTCATAGTTGAGATAAACCTGTGATGAAAATTACAGGCCTCGCTCATGTTTTTAACTGGGAGAACTTGCACAACAGGTGTCTGACTAAATACATTTTTGCCCCACTGTATCAACTGAATAGGGGTCTGACTCCACCCCCTCCAACAAACTTATGACTGGGAATGTAAAGACCTGATTAAAAGGTGCTTTTCTTCACGTCACGTCTCCTTTGAAAGGTCCTTTCAGTGTTACTGAAATTCAGTGGCCCCAGCCTTGTGCTCTCTGTGGACAGACCGGTGCAGTGTTTACTACATGTACGTGCCACTTCCAGCTTGTAAATGTGTTCAGTCCTTCTGTTCCAAAAGATCAGTCTTTTTTTATTTTTTTATTTTATCATTCCCTCCAAAAGCAAACCAGACAGCTGCTTACATAAGATCTGATCCTTGGAACGGGCAGAAACACAAACCCTGTATTCAAATGGGCTGTCTACATGTGTTAAGCTTCTGCAGCAGGAATGCTCATGCACGCACACACACTTTGCTGCTGCACACGTGACAGCACAATGACGTTATCCAACATCAAATCTTGGATTTAATCTCAGTTCCCAGTGGACTCTCAGAAGAAGTGATGGAGCTGAGAGCTCCTCCCGTTTTTCACTCTGAAACCTCCATCATTTCAGAGATGAGTGCAGATAGAGAGGGAGCTGTGCTGGTCTGCTGCCCCCTCGTGGTACACACACACACACACACATGCACACACACACCCTGTTAACTGCTAAATGAATTACTCCGACAACTGTACGTTTTCCAAGACTTTACTCACGACTCGTGCACTATAAACACTACAACTGCCCTGCACTTTCACACTCCCAAGATACCAAAACATTTGCGCATGCACATCCAGAAAAGTATCCCATAACAAACTCCCCTTTTCTCTTTAAAGAAAAAAAACATGCAAAGAAAATATTACCTTTTTTTTTCCAATGGCTTTAACATTTAACCAGGTTTAAAGTTTCAACTTTAATAACTAGAGTAGAACAGTAGCTTTTTAAATGGCTTTAACATTTAACCCTTGTGCTGTCTTTGGGTCAAGGGAGGGTGAAGGGAGAAAAGAAGGAATGAAGGAAGGGAGAAAAGATGGAAGGAATGAAAGAAGGAGGTAAGGAAGAAAGGAGAAAAGATGGAAGGAAGTAGGAAAGGTAGTAAGTAAGGGAGAAAAGATGGAAGGGAGGAAAGAAGGGAGAAAAGATGGAAGGGAGGGAGAAAAAAAGGAAAGAAGGGAGAAAAGGAAAGAAGCAAGGGAGGAAGGAATGGAAAAAAGGAAAGAAAGAAGGGAGGGAAGAAGGAGGGAATGGATAAAATAAGGAAAGAAGGAAGGAAAAGCAAAGAAGGTAATAAAGGAACGAATGATGGAAGGGAGGTAGGAAGAAAAAGGAAGAAGGAAGGAGAGAGCATGGCAGGAGGGAAGAAGGATAGAAGAATTGGGTCATTTTTACCCAAAGATAGCACAAGGGTTAAAGGTTTAAAGTTTCAACTTTAATAACTAGAGTAGAACAGTAGAGAAAAAGTCTGCTTTTTTTTTTTATCCAAGTCCGTAACAAGTCTCCAGATTTCAACTTCATTTTTCCAACTTTCGTAGGACTTTTTCTCATCAAACGGCGGCGGAACTTTATAATTACCAGTGGCCATTCTCAGCTACCAATTTTAACTGCTAAATGAATTACTCCAAGACTTTACTCACGACTCGTGCACTACCAACACTACAACTGCCCTGCACTTACACACTCCCAAGATACCAAAACATTTGCGCATGCACATCCAGAAAAGTATCCCATAACACCTCGTACCTGTCGGCCTGCGTGGACAGCGTGCACACGGCCTTGGCGGCGCTGCTGCCCGTCATCAGGCTGCCGGTCCTCAGGTCCAGGCCGCGGCCCCCCCGGCCTCCCCGCCCGCTCTCCCTCAGCAGCTCCTGGATGGACAGCGGCTGGATGACGGGTCGGCTCAGGCTCAGCTCGGCCGCCTCGGTGCTGGGCTCGCAGCTCAGCTCCAGGCCCAGGTCCACGGCCTGCTGGCTCTGCTGGGTGATGGTGGTCAGGGAGGACGGCTGCAGAGAGCCGTCGCTGAAGTGGGTGTGCTCCAGCGAGCTGACGTACTCCGTCACCCTGGGAGACATTTCGTTTACTTTTTTAGTTTAAAACAAAATTTTCTAATCAGAATGAACTATATTTGAGCCCATTATGGATGTTGTAGTTGTAGGGCTTCAAATAATTCGGTTCTACATATAAATTACACTAATGGAGCTTTTCCACTAGTACCTACTCAGCTCGGCTCTACTCGGCCTAGTTTCTTTTCCATAACAATTCAGCTCCTGGGGCAGAAGTAGGAGGTTGGAGTGAAGCTGCTGTTACATTTGTGTGATCTAAACGAAGAAGACAACAACACTAAAGATGTAGAACCTGGAGGAGATGATAGATGTGCTGCTGGGTCTGTGGCTTGTGTTCAAGCAGCAACACTTTTTTTGTTTGTCTCAGCGCTGCTTAAAAGTCAGCTGGAGCCGTGAGCAGCTATGAAGAGACAGAGCTCCTGGTAGATCTGGTCGTTCCTTATCTCCGTCTAGATCCCTTTTTAATTCTCTCCTCAGCACCAGGTTTATGAACATCTGCACCTCAGAGTTGGATCATGAAACAGACTTTTGCACTGCCATTGCTGGTTGAATAAAATGAACAAGAATCCGTCAGAGTCTCTTTCACTGATTTCCTCCTCCTGACTCAGTCGTCTGACTCCAACCCCCCGACCAATCAGTGGCCTGTAGTGTGATGATGTCAGATACAGCCGACTCAGCCGCTTAGGCCCTCGGCAGAATAGTTACAGAAAAGTATCTACTCGGCACGTTAGAGCCCTAGTGGAAAAGAACCAAACCGAGGGGAGACGAGTCGAGTAGGGCTGAGTAGGTACTAGTGGAAAAGAGCCATAAAACCGCATAAAAAAAGTCCACTGCTCTGTGTGTGTGTGTGTGTGTGTGTGTGTGTGTGTGTGTGTGTGTGTGTGTGTGTGTGTGTGTGTGTGTGTGTGTGTGTGTGTGTACCTGAAGACGTGTGGCCAGCAGTCGTGGTTGTGGCTGCCCATCTCCAGACCCACGTTCAGGATGGCGTCCATGCACAGCACGTGGGCCGTGTGCAGCCGGACCCCCGGAGGACGACCCATCTGCTCCAGACGCTGCTCCACGCGCTGCTTCACTGCAGCACGCATGCACACACACACACACACGCAACAGACTCAAGTTTAACGGAAAAGATGAGAAATCCGCGTTCCGTTCTGCAGGAACTTCTTGGAACAACTGATCCAGGTGAGAGAAGAAGTTTACAGTTCACACCATTTGGCTGCGATTCGTTAACACGATTCAGAAAATATTCAATATCTCACATAACAGAGTAGTAAAAGTAATAATAAGAAAAACGTTCCAGTTGAAAAACTGTCAGTGACTTCAGACTGTAAATGTTTGTGATATTTGATTTCTTTTGATGATTTTATGTTGAAAACCGTTTTAGCAGCTTGGAGTCAGGAAACTCATCTCCAGGGTCATCATGATTCTTCATATCAACTTCACTAATCGCTAATAACATCTCGCAGCCAAGTCAGTTTTATTTAGACCATGTTCCAGTAACATCCAGAGCGGCTCTCCTCCATTCAGGGTTCTGCTCATTTGTTTTCTTTCTCTGCTGCTTGGAGCTTGCTGCTTAGGAGATTCCTGCTAGATTTTCTGTAATAGTGAATAATCCCAGCAGCTAAAACGTCCCTGACATGAAGGAGCAGCTGAGTGACTTTCAGAGAAACCCAGAACTGGAAGATCCAGACGGGACTGCGAGGAGAAGCGGAGGATGTCTGCTGCAGAACTTAAACATCTCCGCTCTATATTTAAAAAGCTTGTGGGCCTGAAATGTGTTGTAACTCTCAGTAATGACTTTGCTTTCCAGCAAACGTCACGAGATGTCACTGAAGCTCCACCTCTTTACGCAGCACCAGCTTCATCTTTCCAGAGAGTTCCTGATCAGAACAAAACTGAACAAAACTGACGAGTTTAGACTAAGAATCTGTCTTTATAATGAGAACATGACCGTCTTTGTCTTTCAGCTTTTCTGCTTCAAACATTCGAGCAAAGATCAACTGAAAACCCGTTAGTGTGTCCCGGGGCAGTTTTGTCGTCTGCTCGGTACCTTGTGTGATGGCGTCTCCCGTCTCTCCCGCCTCCTTCTCGTCCTTCTCTTCCTGGACACAGGAGGCTGCAGCCATCTGGGCCAGAGCAGACGCACAGTTGGCAGCGACGCCTGGTGGTCACACGGATCACACACAGAATCAGTGTCAGGAAACATTCATGTACCATCCATCCATCAATCAATCATCCATCCATCATCCATCCTCCATCCATCCTCCATCCATCCTCCATCCATCCTCCATCCATCCTCCACTCATCCACCCACCCATCCATCCATCCATCATCCATCCATCCATCCAACCACGCACCTACCCACCCACCCACCCACCCACCCATCCATCCATCCATCCATCCATCCATCCATCCATCCATCCATCCATCCATCCATCCATCCTCCATCCTTCATCCATCCATCATCCATCCATCCATCCATCCATCCATCCATCCATCCATCCATCCATCCATCCTCCATCCTTCATCCATCCATCATCCATCCATCCATCCATCCATCCATCCTCCATCCATCATCCATCATCCATCCATCCAGACTTTTAAGGGCACACTTAAAACGTCAATGCTCAGTGGACACCAGGTGTTACTCTGTATCTAGTAGGGCTGGGGATCCATTCAAATGTCAAGAATCCATTCGATTCAGATTCTTAAGATTCAGAATCGATTATTAGAATTTGATTCGATCCGATATTGATTTGGGTTAGTGTTATTAAAAATGTATTAAATAACTCAAATAGGCCTTTCAATATCCATTTAAAGTGCCAAAAAAGTAAGAAATTGCAACAGCTCATGCAGTAAACAAATCATTTTAGCTTGTCACCAGACAGTGTGCCATGAAGCACCCGGAATTTTTCAGGTATGTGTTGACCAACCGTGTGTCCGATAACAGAAGAAACCATACACGCTAGAGTAAATATATGTAATTCACACATTAAATGATGTGACTACTGGGATTAAAGTTCACCAGGCGAAAATGTAATGATGAAAAAAAAAAATTGATCTTTAGACATACAAATCGATTTTTAGGAATGAATGAAAATCGATTTAGAATTGGAAAATCGATTTTTTCAACACAGGCCTGGTATCTAGATATCCTTCCGTGGTGATAACCTCAACCCTGGTCCGTTGCTGGGTTTGTCCTGATAATCAAGTTCTAAAATAAAAGTAAAATTAAAGCTGCAAGCAACGATGAACGGGCCCTTGTGCACGTTCAGGCTGCAGTGGAAGCTTGTACGACTTGCATGTAGATTCTTCAGGCCTGGACATTTAGTAGATGACACCACCCACGACTCTCTATGTCAAACCATTCAAAAGTTATGGCAGGAAATAGGGACTATCAAATATCGACCAATCAGATGAAGGCGCGTGGCTAATTTGCACCAATTAAGGTGAAGGGGTCAAAACTGAGTCCGATGACACCACCCACGAGTCTGTACATCAAACCATTCAAAAGTTATGGCAGAAAGTAGGAACTATCAAATATGGAGTTCGGGCCGTATTAACTGCCGAAGGAATGCCATAAATTGCGCCAAAATTACACGATTAAGAGACTTTTCTTTAAGTTGTGACATGATACAGGTGTGTACCGATTTTCATGCATGTACGTCAAACCGTATTGTGGGGCTTGAGGCACAAAGTTTTCTAGGGGGCGCTGTTGAGCCATCAGGCCACGCCCATTAATGCAAACCAATAAAAATCACATTTTCCGCCAGGCCAGGCCTGGCTTGCGTGCGAAATTTGGTGACTTTTGGGGCACGTTTAGGGGGGCAAAAAGGCCCTCCTTTCGTCGGAAAAAGAAAAAAGAAGGAAAATTCCTACAGATACAATAGGGCCTTCGCACTGTCAGTGCTCAGGCCCTAATTAAAAGCTGAACATTTTGACGGAAGCAGGAAGACTTAAAGTACTGAGGCTCTCTGTTCTTGGCTTCTCTTGTTCAGATTCGTGTTTTTGATCACATTAAACGCTTCAGGAGCTCTCACACGGGCCGACTCGTCAGCCCTCGGCTCTGCCTGGCGTTAAGTGGAGCCGTGCTGGGAAGCAGAAAACTGCCCGCAGCCCTGATACGACTCCCGCAGTTCAGCCTCCTCCATCCCCGGCTGCTTCAGGGTTCATGTGGAGGGTCAGCCATCCAAACAGCAGAGATGAATATTACAACCCTGCCAGAACGGCTACAGGGGATCTAAAAACCCTCTCATTCTGCATGTCTTTACCTTCTTGACTCAATACGTAGCAACAGGACCTGGAGAACTGAGTGATTATACACAGAGACGGGGCTTGGAGCCAAAGACTAATGAGGAAAATCTCCACCAGCATCTCCAGTAGTATAGGGGAAGGTTCACCGTGAAGCAGAGATGCTCATTGCAGCCTGAACGGCAACACCATTAAAAACCAGCGACAGAATGATGTATGGACTAATATAATATCATCCTTCAGAAACCCAGATCATCAGCTTATTCATTATCAATTTGTACACAGAACTTATTTAACACCTTGCAAGCTTTACCATAAGAAGATCCTGGTTAGCTCTTTATGTACATTCTGCTCTCAGAATAAACCAGGAACCTTCATGATGGTCTGGGAATGCCAACCTGTTGCAAACTTCTGCAACCTGCTGCAACTGCATTATCCTCCATAACAGTACAGAATATTCCAGTAAACCCTCAAACACTTTAATTTAAATAATTTATCCATAATTAACGCCTCACTATGTCAAAAACGAATGTTGCTTGCTGGCCTAACCGCAGCAAAAAAGATAATTGCAGTAAGATGGAAACCACCACACACGCTTAACATCTCCCATTGGTATTTGACTTTTCTTGATATTATCTATCTGGAAATATCTACAGCCCCAATTTTGGTATATTGCAGCAGATCAAATTAAAGCCAAACTTGAAAGATGTATTTAATATTGATATAGACTACCTTGTTGCAGCTATCCTTGTCCAGTTTTTGATATTACTGTGTTTTGCCTTTGTTTTATTTTGTCCGTTTTTTTTTTTTTTTATTATTATATTATCTTTTTTGTTCTGTTTTCCTCATTATTAATCATTAATTGTTTTCATCGAGTGCTTAGGTCCGAGGAGTGGGTTTGGAAGGGGGTGAAAATATAATGTTTGTTTGACATAATTGTGGATGGCACCGATTATAATTAAAAAAAAAAAGAAATCTAACTAAAAACATATGATCACAAAAAAAAAAACGAGCGACGGGTGAGGTGACAGTTCTCCTGACGTGTGTGTTATAATAATAATAATAATAATGACTTGGATTTATATAGCGCCCTTCAAGGCACCCAGAGCGCTTTACAGAGATCATTATTCATTCATACACATTCTCTCTGGTGGTGGTAAACTACATCTGTAGCCACAGCTGCCCTGGGGCAGACTGACGGAAGCGTGGCTGCCATATCGCGCCGAACGGCCCCTCCGACCACCACCAACATTCATACACATTCACACGTTGACCCCACCCAGGGCGCAGCTCAGCGCGGCAGCCTTGCGGAGGCCGTCCAGACTCAGGCAGATGGTGTCCCTCTCCCTCTGGCTCTGCTCCTTCAGGCCCTCGGCCCCCAGGATGAAGGCCAGGCCCTTGGAGCTGCCCGCCATGCGGCCCGTCAGCGGCGTGGACAGCACGTCCATCAGGTTCTTCCACACGCCGGTGAGGATGAAGCGAGAAAACACGGCTCCTGGGGAAGTTGGGAACACAACCAAACCCGGTGTTACTCAGAGCTGCTGATGCTGGGGGGGTGAGTAGAAATGGTGGCGGGTTCAAATTAGGGATCCGATACTGCTCTCATATACTTGTACTCGCAAAAATTCTCTGATACCACGCACCGATACCGCTTCATTGTTGTTGTAGTTACTGATTAGTGACTCTAGGGGGAGATGTTGAGCTGCAGTCAGCGTGGTGATGAGAAGAGAGTGATATGTGAGGGAGACTGGCAGCGCCGTTTCAGGCAAAATAGTGACAATTACTGTAATGCAGCGGGATGTCAGCAGTGTGGACATGTTTCAAAATAAGGGACGACGACAGAAGCAAGTCAGACTGAAGCTACTGCTGCTAAGGTGTCAAGAGGAGGAAAGGAGAATACGTCGTTTAATACCAGCAACTTGATAAAACATCTCAAGACGCATCATAAAGCTGAGTTTACGGAGTTTACTAATGCTACTGCAAGAACACAACAGCAACATTAGCTCAGGTTCTGCAAAAGAGACAGACAATGGAAAGAGAAAACCCACGGGCCGTTAAAATACCGGAGGCTCTAACCCGTTTTATAGCGCTGGATGAGCAGCCACTGTCAGTTGGAGAAGATGAAGGATTTCACGGTCTTCTCGACGCACTCGAGCCACGATATGATGTTTCATTGATATGTTATATGTTTGATATTTTCTTAAATGTGAAGACAGTGCCAGTGTGGAGACTTTTTATTTACACAGAAAGATTTATTTTTTTTTTAAATAGTTATTCTACTCGTTTTATTTATTTTTATTAAATTTATCTATTGCAAATAAAACCTGTCTTCGAATAAATTGCACTTTTCATTGCATTTTTTAGCCTAGTTATTTTTGTGGTAGAAGTATCGTATCGGTACTCGGTATCGGCAAGTACACAAATTAAATTAATTAAATAAATTATGCACTTCGAGAAAAAAGTCCAAATGTCGAGATTAATGTTGAAGTACAATTTTGAGAAAAAAGACGAAATATTGAGAAAAAAGTAAAAATTTCGTGAATGAAGTTGAAATGTTGAGAAAAAAGGCAAAATTTCAACTTTTTTCTCGAAATTGTATTTCAACATTAATATCGACATTTGGACTTTTTTCTCGAAGTGCACAATAAAAAAAAAAATCTTCCCCTCTCAAATAGTTTTTCTCCTGCATGGCCCTAATACTCTTCCGTACAGTGGAAGTGAAGCATTTTAAGCTCAAACTTGTGGAATTCGCCTGCAGGGGGGTCGAATTTGGCTCTTAGAGCTTTAACACAATAAACAGACAAAAGCAGAGCCCCCCTCGTCCCAGCGGCGTCAGCTCCGCCTCCTCCTCGTACTGACACGAGTGAAGCGTACTCGTGTCCAGAAGGCTTTTGAGCCGACCTACATGGTGTCAGAGTGAAAACCCCCTCCTGACCTGCAGTCACGGTGTCGCCGGCCTCCTTGTCACAGCCGATGGGTTTGCTCGCCGGCCTTCTGATCAGCTGACCGCCAATCGCACTACTGCCCAGACCGTCGATATCTGAGAGGAGGAAGGCGGGAAAGAAAGGGCTTGAAGTGTTACTCATCCGAGGTCATTTCTAAAAACAAATAAATACAAAAAATAAATTAAAATGTTATTTGCCCCCCCCCCCCCCCAGATTATAATTCAATACTTGCATTTAAAAAAAAAAAAAAGGGATCTTATTGCAACAAAGCAAACATGCATCTCATAGCAGGTGAAAACTAGGGCTGCAACGATTCGTCGACGTTGTCGACAAAAATCGATGATCAAAATTGTCGACAATGAATTCCATTGTCTACAAATGTCGCCAGACGTGTTTTTCCAACGGAGTGACACGTCTCACTTCAATACAATCTCTGCCGAGATTTGCGCAGCACGATAGCGTCTCAGGAGCTGCACGTAATAAAACTTCAAAAGTTTGGGAGCATTTGATTTTCTAAATCAATGCATCTCTATTATTGTGCGCCGTGCGGGCATGAATTCTCAGAGTTTTGCAGAGGCGGGCGGGAGCAGGATGAAGAAAACAGTCCCGCTATAGCAGGGCTCTAGTGCCCATCTTTCTTGTTTATTATCATTTGCCACATAATTAAAGCAACCTCATACTAAATTTAAAAAAAAACAACTAATTATCCGATTAGTCGACTAATCGTTTCAATAGTCGGTGACTAGTCAACTATTAAAATAGTCGTTAGTTGCAGCCCTATTGAAAACAAACAAATTACAATTATTGAAGTGTGTGAAAAACAAAGCGGCCTCTCTCATCATCCTCTGCACACACACTTAGGAAAGTTCACACGATTAATGTTGTTCATCAGAGGATTTGTTTACTGTATTTTAAAACCTGGTTGGAACCAGAGTATTGTCTTTCTGATGACTGGACTCACCTGTCAGCATGGTGATGAGGGGCAGCGCGCGGTCCTCCGGGGAGCCCCAGTAGCCGGCCTCCCCCAGCAGGTTACGCTCCAAAACCTGGTGGTACAGCTCCTCGATCCAGGCCTGGGACAGCACCACGAGGACGCCGCTGCTCTGGACCAGATGCACAAACTCCTTCTGCAGGACAAAAGCAGATGCAGAACGATGCAGCGCACAGCTGGGTTTGGGTTTGGGGTCGGACTCGGACGCCGTGCTCACCAGGCTGGGGACGGGAGCGAGTGCTCGTCGTCTGTAGTAATCGCAGCAGCAGAGTTTCAGGTTGAGCAGGAGCGCGTAGTACGACACCAGGTAGAGTCCGTCGGCGTTCATCAGGGACTGGCAGCTCAGAGTGTCGCCTGCCTCGAAACCCGGAGAGTGGATCCCACCTGAGGAGGAGGAAAGTCCATCAGCGAGCCTATAACTAAACGAGTGTTTTTTGCATTGAAATAAGACTGAAAAAGTGGGGGTCGTCTTACATTCGGGGTCTAGACATTATACCCATTCACAACGCTAGATGGCGCCAGATATCTTTAAAGCGAATGCTGAACTTAATTCCCCAGGCCAAAGCAAACCCCTGTCACGAAGAATAAAAATAAAAATAGCGGTAGCACGAACAAGAAAAATAAAAGATAGCGATAAGAAAGAAAAGAGAAGAAAATAAGACAAAAGATAACAGAAAAAGGAGAAACGTAGCGACAATCTGGAGAAAAGTGGGTGGAAGATCGGCAGGTTAACCGGCAGCTGAAGAGAAGTTATGATGCAAACTTGATGATTTGAATGAGGCAAAATAACATGCTTTTTCTCTCGAATACATTGTTATAATCATTTGTTTCAGATGTACTGTAATTATTTTCTGTATAAAAATGTAATTTGGTGTTCAAAAAGTCTTTTTTTAAACTTGAGTCTTGAAAAAGAGGGGGTCGTCTTATAATCAGGGTCGTCTTATATTCGTGGCAATACGGTATACGTTGAATCTGCTTGCAAGTGTGATGTGTGTCCTCTTGGAAGAGAAGAAGGTGGTGGAGAAGGGGTGAAGCAAAGGGGAGGAAAGAGCAAGAAAGGCTTTGGAAATGAGAGAGAGACAAAGAAGTAATAGAGGAAGAAAGAGAAACATGACAGAGGACAGCAGTTACTGCAGAGGAGACGAGGGTTTTGCTTCCCAGAATCTGAGGATTGTAAGTCGCAGCCAAAGGCATAAAGAAGGTTAGCCAGAAAGTTTAAAGTGAGTTAAAATGCTGGAGTTAAAACTCACAGCAGAACAAACATTTAATTAAAGCTGCAAGCAGCGATGAACGGGCCCTCGCACTCACGGCCACCGCCCCCCATAAGCATATCAGAAAAGACACCACCCACGACTTCCTATGTCAAACCATTCAAAAGTTTTAGCAGAAAAAAGGGACAACCAATCAGAAGAAGGGGCGGGGCTAATTTTCACCAATTATGGTCAAGGACTCAATACCGAGTCCCATGACACCACCCACAACTTCCTATGTCAAACCATTCAAAAGTTATAGCAGAAAAAAGGGACAACCAATCAGAAGAAGGGGCGGGGCTAATTCAGGCCAATGAAAGTCAAGGACTCCATACAGAATGTGATGACACCACCCACGACTCTCTATGTCAAACCATTCAAAAGTTATAGCAGAAAATCGGGACAACCAATCAGAAGAAGGGGCGGGGCTAATTTTCGCCAATTATGGTCAAGGACTCAATACCGAGTCCCATGATACCACCCACGACTCTTTATGTCAAACCTTTCAAAAGTTATGGCAGAGAAAAGTATTCTAGTGGGCGCTGTTGAGCCGTTAGGCCACGCCCATTAATGCAAACCATGAAAAATCTAATTTATCGCCAGGCCTGGCTTGCCCATAGGAAAAACAACACCAACCGCCGCTGAGTTTGTGTGCAGTTTCCCATTGAAATAATATCTCACACTACTGAGGTTAGATGAAAAACATTAATTAGATGAAGTTGGTAATTAAAGGAGCATGAGGCAGGATTGAGGCAGGATTTATGAAAAAAATGTGTATACGTTTTAAGTTTTCTAGTAATAATGTCAGATGAAGCGTTCCAAACCAAAAAGAATGAGCCCTCTAGTGTATCTCTCCTTTGCCTTGAACAGGCTGTGTGCTGCAAAATGTGCTGCAATTGTGCCCGGAATTTCCCGCGCTGTCCTGCGGATGTGACGTCACATGACGCTGCATGCACGTTCTCCCCGTTCTCCCGTGCCGGCTTCACTGTTGGCTGCAGTACCGCCGACGGCCGTCGTGGTGAAGGGTGGCGCTAGAGAGTCTCATTTCTTAAAAGGAGCCTCAAGCTCCTTTAAAGATTACAATATTTAGATATCACTCATCACACCACTAAACAGGAGAAACCACAATGGTCAATTCTCGCCAAATTGAGTAAATTCCAATTGTCCCTGAACGCACCAGTGGATGAAAGATGCAGTGGATGAAGAAATAATCATCAGTTTCCGAATTCCGACGGTGTATATTTTTATTTGCACCTTTTGCTATAAAAAAAAACAAAAAACAGTCAATGAAAAATGGATAGGAATAGTAAGCCAAGAGGACTTATAATATTACAAAGTTCACTCTCACTCTCAAATAAATAAATAAATATATATAAATAAATACAACAACACACCCCTCTCCCCTTCAAATAAATTCAAATGAACAATCAAACTTGTTTCTTTATACAATTAATTAATTTATACATTTATCAATATTCCATACCATGTCTTTGTAAAAGAGCATAATACAAAGTCTTTCAGCATAAAAGTACGTATTTTTAATGTGTGACAGCGTCCTGTTTCATAACTAAATCTCTGCCAGCCTCTCCAAGATGGCCGTCGGTACCTTATCCAAGATGGCGGCCGCGCTGAACGTCAGCTCCAATGCCCCGCCCCCCCGCGGGAGATGCGCGCGCATAACAACCCCCCCCCCCACCCCCCACCCCTCCCTCCGTCCCCCGCGGGAGCACCCCTCCTTTCTCTACTCTCCTCTGGCTGTCACCCGCTGCAGGCAGTCAGTCAGAGTTAAGAATCCAGTGAATTTAACATAAACATTAATAGAAAATCAACGGTCCCACTCAGGCTTATGAAATTCACAAGATATTTTCTCATTATAGTAAACAACATATCTATGAAGTCGGATGTCAATTTTGACATTTTGTGACAAAGACATAGCTTTTTATGTTATTAGTTCATTTTTTTAATTTTTAGAGTGACGGAGTTCTCAGAAAATAATATGTTCCAGTGTATGATTTTTTAGTCCTGTTGTAAGCTATCTGAAACTGCCATTTAATTTTACTTACACAAAATCTCTGATTTTTAATTAATATTTTACCAGAAATACAGAGTGACATAAAAATGCCAATTCCTTTCAAATTACGGCCACGATACGCGACACGGTCAACAAGGGACCTACTGCCAATCAAATGTGTCAATTACATTAAGATTGGATAAACCAAACAGCAACTAAAGCACATCATTTGATGAAAAATGTATACCTGACCAAAAGGTGGCGCTATGGAGTTCATTCAAGATTGTCATATCCACTTGTTCAGAATGCAAGCCTGATTACATGTATTGAATTTGGGTTCATTCTGACCAATTATGTTTAAGTTACAACAACTTTTATGTTCATGGCGAGACCCCGATATTTGACAACCTCTGACAGCGACGCCCTTTGATAAGAACTTACAGTTTTCTCTGTCAGTCATCGTCAATGTCTTACCTATTATCTCACCAACTTTGAGATCAAGAAACTGATCTCGTTTGGAGCACAGATGCAAACTAGAAGACATGACAATTCCTGGTGCCAACAGGTGGCGCTACAACCGATCCTGAATATTCCACCATAGATGTCTTCAGGCTCAGTCTACAATCATGCACATATGTTTTCAACCACATCAAATCATGTATTGCTGAATTACAGCCAATTGATGTTTGATGGCGAAGCTTAAAAATGACCTCAAACTTCGCCGGATCACTACGGTCACGCCCTCTGGCAGAAACTTAAAAGCTTCGCAATTTAGCGTCGGCCATGTGTCTAGATTATACAAACCAAGTTGTGAGCCAATTCGATAAAATCTCTAGGAGGAGTTCGTTAAAGTACGAGGCCTAGAAATGATCAGAATTCATAAAAAATGACATTTTCTGTTCAAAATGCCGGACTTCCTGTGTAACTTAGACCATGGGTCCAAAAGACTTTTTTGTAGCTCTTTGTCTAATATAATACTCACATAAAGGTCATTGCTGTAAGTCAAACCATATTGTGGGGCTCGTCAAAAAACATAAAATAGGTGGCGCTATAGAGCCCATTCTTGTGGACCCATGCCTGTCGCCCATAAAATACGTAATTTTACGCGACTCTGGAAGCGTGTGCAAAATTTGGTGAGTTTTCGAGCATTTTAAGGCCTCCAAAAAGGCAATTTATTTACGGCGAGAATAATAATAATAATAATAATTAAAGCTGCAAGCAGCGATGAACGGGCCCTCGCACTCACGGCCACCGCCCCCCATAAGCATATCAGAAATGACACCACCCACGACTTCACATGTCAAACCATTCAAAAGTTATAGCAGAAAAAAGGTACAACCAATCAGAAGAAGGGGCGGGGCTAATTAAGGCCAACGAAGCTTAAGAATTAATTACAGAGTCCCATGACACCATCCACGACTTCTTATGTCAAACCATTAAAAAGTTATAACAGAAAAAAGGGACAACCAATCAGAAGAAGGGGCGGGGCTAATTAAGGCCAACGAAGCTCAAAGACTCCATACAGAGTCCCATGACACCACCCACAACTTCCTATGTCAAACCATTCAAAAGTTATGGCAGAGAAAAGGATTCTAGGGGGCGCTGTTGAGCCGTTAGGCCACGCCCATTAATGCAAACCATGAAATATCAAATTTATCGCCAAGTCTGTCTTGCATGCCAAATTTGGTGACTTTTGGAGAACTATCAAATATGGACCAATCAGATTTCAAAATGGCCGACTTCCTGTTCGGTTTCAGCCATGGCTCCAAGAGACTTTTCCTTAAGTTGCGACATGATACAGGTGTGTAGCGATTTTCGTGCATGTACGTCAAACCGTATTGTAGGGCTTGAGAAGTTTTCCGGGGGGCGCTGTTGAGCCATTTTGCCACGCCCATTAATGCAAACCATGAAATATCAAATTTATCGCCAGGCCTGGCTTGCGTGCCAATTTTGGTGCCTTTTGGGGAACTATCAAATATGGACCAATCAGATGAAGGGGGGGCGTGCTTTTTGGCGTCTAGCGTCGCCACGGTAACACTTTTGAAAGAGAAAAGTAATGCGTGTAGTCGCAGGATGGAGACGCACATTTTGATGTATAACACATCTGGGTTCACGATACGGTTCGGGCCGTATTAATTCTCGAAGGAATGGCATATATTGCTCCAAAATTACGTGATTAATTCAGAATGTTCAAAATGGCCGACTTCCTGTACGGTTTCGGCCATGGCGCCAAAAGACTTTTCTTTAAGTTGCGACATGATACAGGTGTGTACTGATTTTCGTTCATGTACGTCACACCGTATTCTGGGGCTTGAGGCGCAAAGTTTTTTCGGTCTGAACCAACCAGATGAAGGGTGGGCGCGCTTTTTGGCGTCTAGCGTCGCCACGGTAACGCTTTTGAAAGAGAAAAGTAATGCGTGTTGTCGCAGGATGAAGACGCACATTTTGATGTATAACACACTTGGGGGCACGTTATGGTTCGGGCCATATTAACTGCCGAAGGAATGGCATAAATTGCGCCAAAGTGACACGATTAATTCAAAATGGCCGACTTCCTGTTCGGTTTCTCGACATGACGCCCAGAGACTTTTCTTTAAGTTGTCCCATGATACAGGTGTGTACCGATTTTCGTGCATGTACGACAAACCGCATTGTGGGGCTTGAGGCACAAAGTTTTCAAGGGGGCGCTGTTGAGCCATTTTACCACACCCATTAATGCAAACCCTTAAATATCAAATTTTTCGCCAGGCCTGACTTGCATGCAAAATTTGGTGACTTTTTGGGCACGTTTAGGGGGGCAAAAAGGCCTTCCTTTTGTCAGAACAATAAGAAGAAGAAGAAGAATAATTCCTGCAATTACAATAGGGCCTTCGCACTGCAAGTGCTCGGGCCCTAATAATAATAATAATAATAATAATAAACATCACAGATACAATAGGGTCCTCGCACTTTCAGTGCTCGGGCCCTAACTAGATGGTTCCTGCTTTCAAAGTGCTGAAATGAAAATGCTGCAGCCGCACGTTTCCAGACACGTTTCAATGGGTTCTGAGGATGTTTTCAGGCCTTTCAGGTGTAAAATCACTTGAGCTTCAAAGCTTCCTCTGGTTTTGGTCTGAGCGTACACAAACTTGCCACTGCGTAAAAAAGGCTCTCGGCTGGAGAACCGGCGAGATTAAGGAGCCACGGCGAGATTAAGGAGCCACGGCGAGGTTAAGGAGCCACGCCGAGGTTAAGGAGCCACGCCGGGGTTGACCCAAAGAGACTGCAGATGTGGGCCGTGTATGGGCCAAAGTGTCTTTACCTCGTGGGCCACCACAGCAAGTCCAACAGACATTACAGTTATGTAGTACAAAAATATTCTACCGGTAAATCAAAATAAAGCATTCTACCTTACTTTTACCTTTACCTTTATTTACTTAAATTGCCTTTTATACTTTTTCAGCCTGCTGGTGACAATTTATGTTATTGACATTCCCACAAATCCTTTGTTTAGTAGCAGAAGCAAACACTGATCCACCCTCTGCATCTTAGCAAATATGTTTGCACACAGCACACAGAGACACACTGCCCCTTCGTACCAGCCTGCAGTCCAGAGCAGAAGGTGGAGGAGAAGTTCTGCAGCGACAGGTCCACCTCTGCGGCGCTGCTCAGTCCCAGCAGGCGGGGCAGCAGCGCCGCCAGCGACTGCAGGAACAGCCGGGCACTCTGCTGGTCGGCCTCCTGGTTGCGGAGCAGCTTGAGGGACAGGGCGGCGCTGCGCAGGGAGCGGTGGCCCGGGCAGTCGCGGGGGGTCTGCTGCTCCTCGTCCGCCAGCGACACGTTGTCCGAGCCGATGTCGGACACGTCGGAGCGGCCCGAGTCCTTCTCCGCAGCCATGGAGTACTGATCACACGAGTCAAACTCTGTCCGAGACAGGTCCTGCTCCTCCATGCTGAGAGACAACACGCGCAGTTTTGACATCATTACCATAACAAACAAAACACAGAGCTAAAACACAGAGATTGGTCAGATAATTGATAAATGACAGATTTCACAGAGCAGTCGACCTTCTGGATGACTGAAAACCAACGTTGTTTTCTCAAAAACAGAAATAGTTTAATATAAAAAAAATAAATACAATGTATTTCTTTGGGGTAACTTTGTGGAATGGTCTTGATGAAGAAATCAAACGAAGCACTAACTCTATACAGTTTGTGAAATATGTAACTAAGAGTAAAAATAAATGTTAGCAAAATGCACTTTTGATCTCTACACATGGAAATGTGTTGACATGGTAGTAGAACCCACATAAATAAGCTGTTAAGGTGCTATGAGCAGCCAAACCTACAGGGGGCAGTGTAACGAGAAGATAAAGTCATGCTAGCCAATCAGAATCCTGGAAAAAAACGTCAACAAATGACACAAGTAACTTCCAGTTACTTCCAAGATGAACGAGAGTCTTTCGTTTGGAGTGACAGAGAAGTGGAGTTACTTTTAAGTGTGACGTTAGAATATAAAACAAGTAAAATACAAGAAAATATTGACGGTGGACAAACAAATTGTAAACACAGGTTGCACACATGACCAGATAAATAACTTGTTATTTGACAATTTTCAACCTGTTTCAAGTAAATTTTCACTTTTTTCCAGTGATGAGTCTTGTTTTAAGTGTAATGAGATTTTTTTGACTAAAAATGAAACACTTTAACTAGAAATAAGACAACTATTCTTGTTAAGATTTTGAGTTTTTGCAGTGTGGTGACGTTTCTGTTGCATAATGTGACGTTCTGAAGCCTAAATGTCCGTTTCCCTCCGTTCACAAACAAACGTGAAGACAGAGTTTTTGAAAATCTCCACTTTGGCCGGAGTTTTCAGAAATGATGGTTTTTGGTGACTTTGAGCTTCGTTTTTGTGTAAACGAACGGCCAAAACGCATGAAAACGCCACTGTTTTTGCTACATGTAAACGGGGCCTAAGCCTTTTATCTCAGACAAACTCCTTCCAAAGACGTACTTGCCGTCTGGTCTCTACTCCCCGGCTGCCTTGTCCTTCTCAGGGCTCCAACGTACCTGAAGTTGCTCTCGCTGTATCGTGATCCTCCTCCGTGGTGCGACTTTGTCCTGGACTCCACAGACAGGAAGTTGGTGATGTCCGGGTAGACGAGCGCGTGACTCCGCTGCACCACGTCGGGAGGAACTACACCTCCCCTCTCCCCTCCAGCCCTTCCTTTCTCTCCCCGTCCTTCGGCCTGGCCCGTGACTCCTCCCTGCTCCTCCCTCTCCCCTCCCTTATCCGGCCTCCTGCTCGGCTCGCGCTTGTTTCCTTCTGGCCCGCCTGAGGAAGACGGCGAGGGGAGGCCAGCACCGTCCCCGGACTCTTCTGTGGCCGTGGCGAGGTGCCCCATCTCCAGATCCAAAGTGGTTTGGCCCGTTTCCGTGGTGATGCTGATGCTGATGTCGGGGCTGCGCTCGTTGGGCCCGCCGGCGGCCATGTTGGAGGAGGAACTGGCGTCCCACTGCGGCTGCTCCGAAGACAGGATCTGTCTTTGCCACCTGAAGTCGGCCTCATTGATCTCCATGGACTCGCGCGTCGACTCTGTTCCATCTTTCAGGTCGTCCAGCCGTCTGAGGAGAAGCCGAGCCTGCGACAAGAAAAACACTCCTTTTAATAGGGATGCCCCGATACCGATAACAGTATTGGTATCGGGGCCGATACTGCTCTCATAGACTCGTACTCGCAAAAATTCCCCCTCCGATACCACTTCATTGTTGTTGTAGTTACCGATTAGTGACTCTAGGGGGAGATGTTGAGCTGCAGTCAGCGTGGTGATGAGAAGAGAGTGATACATGAGTGAGACTGGCAGCGCCGTTTCAGGAAAGATAGAAACAATGAATGCAGCGGGACGTCAGCAGTGTGGACATATTTCAAAATAAGAGATGATGAAAGAAGCAAGACAGACTAAAGCTACTGCTGCTAAGGTGTCAAGAGGAGGAAAGGAGAATACGTCGTTTAATACCAGCAACTTGATAAAACATCTCAAGACGCATCGTAAAGCTGAGGATACAGAGTTTACTAATGCTACTGCAAGAACACAACAGCAACATTGGCTCAGGTTCTGCAAAAGAGACCGACGATGGCAAGAGACAAGTTAAAATATCGGAGGCTCTAACCCATTATATACTACTACTACTACTATATATAGCGCTGGATGAGCAGCCACTGTCAGTTGGAGAAGACCAAGGATTTATCCGTCTTCTCGACGCACTCGAGCCGCGATATGATGTTTCATTGATATGTTATATGTTTGATATTTTCTTAAATGTGAAGACAGTGGAGACTTTATTTAAAAGAAAGATTATTTTTTGTTTAAAAAAGTCATTCTACTCATTTTATTTATTTTTATTGAATGTATCTGTTGCAAATAAAACCTGTCTTCCAATTTATTGCATTTTTAGCCTTGTTATTTTTGTGGTAGAAGTATCGTATCGGTACTCGGTATCGGCAAGTACACAAATTAAAGTACTCGTACTCGGTGTGAAAAAAATGGTATCGGGGCATCCCTACCTTTTAATGTGATAAACTTTCTGCTTCTCACTTTTTATTCATATCTTCAAAATCAGTTGCTCCCAGAAAAGCTTTAACAAACAAACAAACAAACTCTTCCCCAAGTCTTTCTCTGGGCCTTGATTTAACCCTATAACCTCGTCTTTGTTCATGTCCCTAAAAACTGCATGAGGGTAACCACACACGGTCTGAAATTGGGATCTACAAATACAGTAGTCCCTGGTTCTTCGCGGGGGTTACGTTCCAAAAATAATTTTTTTTACAATTATACAAGGCCTCAAATTGCGGAGATCAGCCCCGCCGCAACCCGAGTAATTGGATTTGAATGTGAGAAAATTAAAAATGATTACAAAAAATTACAATAAGGACAGTAGGACAAATAGTGACTGGCGTGTATTTCCCTGCTGCTGCATCCTGACTCGCTCTGTAGCGTCTTTTTCTCCTAAAGCCGCGTTGCAGGTGTGCTTTTTTCCAGAGATGAAAATAGTTATGGGTCGTTGTTGTCGCTGTTTTTTCTTCTGGGCAAAAAGATTCTTATAAACCGACATGAAACCATGGATTATATCTGAGACTGTAATGAACGATTCATCCCGTTCTTGAGCTGCTGCTGAAGCTCATTGGTCATTCTCAGCTTGTTGCTAAGCAACCAAGGTTATTGACACAGGAAGTGAAGAAGCGGGGAGACTGTTTAGCCAATCAGAATGCAGAACACGATGCACAATGTAAATCCGTGAAGCAGCGAGACGTGAAAGGTGAACCGTGTTATAGCAAGGGATTACTGTATACAAAATTCCCTCCATCTCTTTTCCTGCAACAACTGTAGTAGTCATGTGCACAGTGTACATCACAAGATACACCGACAAGTTTCCCCCTTGCATTTGGCAAGGACAGGTTTCTTAAGGCTGAACGACACTGAATGATTCTTTCAAAAATACAAAAGACAGTTGTGTTCGTAAAATGAGTTCTGACTCCAAACTTGGGAAATTGTGGAAAATTTCTCCCGTTCAAAGCAACGTGCTGCAAACCAAACCGCCGTGTCCTCGTACCTGCTCACGCTCGATGCCCCGGCCCTGTGAGAGTTCATCCAGCGCGCTCAGGAGTGCACACGCACACGACACAGAGGAGTAACACGCCTCGATGCCTCCCTTCATACAAGCCTCGGTCATCCCGTCCATCACACTGACACAGGAAGTGGAAACAAAGAAATATTACGCTCAAATTGTTCCACGTCAGTTAAAATGACTCAGGACTTCATTGATGGAGAAGTGGAAATAAAGCAGGACAAAAAAAGACAAGCGCCGTACAGTTTGAGCAGGTCAAGGTGGGACTTCCTCTTGGAGAAGGAGCGTTTTCTGGTCTCTGGCTCGACGACACAAGGTCCGGCCAGGTCATACAGGCGCTGGGGACTGCCCAGAATCTGCAACAAACGCAAACAGATCAACATTCATCCCACCTTTGTTGGATTTCTCCCCTCTGTGAGCTGTACTCCGGCCCCCTCCTCCCACCTCCTTCATGATGCGGATGGCCTCGGTCCGGTGCTGGGGGGGCGGGTACAGCAGGATCCGGTGGTAGAGCGACTGCAGCACCGGTTTCATGGACTCCACGCAGCTCACCAGACGCACCAGCTCTGCTGCGATGTAACACACCGTTCGCACCACGGGGGCGATCCTGGCGGGGGCGCTGGAGGAGCAGCCGGACCCCCGGCCCTGGTCCGACACCCCCCCGCTGAAGGAGTCCACCTCCTGGCTCAGGCCTGGGAGACCACAGACGACATGGAGGTGAAGCTGGACCCCTACAATCATGTCGTGGAAAAGCTTCTCTACATACAGAAATAGTTGTTAAATAAGTTTTTCTAGCTGCACTAAAATTCCTTATGGACACATCCTTACAGCCTGTCCTAACTGCACGCGAGCGTCCGACTATCGCGTTGCACTGCGTGGCATCAGACGCTCTCTGTCCACACTGAAAGCGTTATGGGCCCCCACGTTATTTTGATTGACAGCTGAAACTCGCCTGTTAAGGCTGATTTATGGTTCCGCGTTACACCAACGCAGAGCCTACGGCGTAGGTTACGGCGTCGATTTAACGCGGAACCATAAATCAGGCTTTACTCACAGCACTACCCGTCCGTGCGCTCCTGAAAGAAACTCCTAAAAGAACTCCTAAAATAGTAAAGAGATAAGTAAAAGATGGGTGAGTACTTGTTATCTTCCTACGTTTGTACTTTATAAACAGAAAACAAGCTTGATATTGTGATATTTAAATGTTCTTCTATTTTTTTCCTGTCGCTCGTGTTGAAAGCCGGTTGAAAGCGCCGTAGGAAACGGTCATGATGAGGAACGGCTGATCCAGTTAGTTGAAATGAGAAGTTGTCTCTATGATTCCTCCCCATTTCACTACAAAAACCTCAATAAAGTGGCAGAAAAAAATATTATCTTAAGGTCGGAAGGTGGCTCAGTTGGTAGAGCGTTTGCCCATGAACCTGAAGGTCAGTGGTTCCAACCCTAGTTCCTCCTGTGTTCCACCAAAGTGTCCTTGGGCAAGACACTGAATCCCCCAGTTGCTCCCGGTTGTCAGGCCAGCGTCGTTGTGTATGGCAGCTCCGCCGACAACCGGTGTGTGTGAATGTGTGCGTGTGTGGGTGAACGTCTACAGCGCTTTGGGGCTGTAGGAGCACAGCTGGAAAACGCTATATAAGTGTAAGCCATTTACCATTTTATTATCTTATCCCATTATCTTATTCTTATTTCTTATAATTATATTTCTTTACCAGAAATTACATACAATGTAGCCAGGTATCATAGAGATAACTTCGCATTTCAACTAACTGGATCAGCCGTTCCTCATCCGTGACCGTTTCCTACAGCGCTTTCAACCGGCTTTCAACGCGAGTGACAGGAAGGAAATAGAAGCAGAGCATCCAACAAATGTTCAGCTCAAAATGGCGCAGCGCTGCGGCCAGTTAGGACAGTCCAATAGAAAATAAAGCAATGGAATTGATTTTGTCGTTGACGCTCGCTCGCGTCGCATGCAGTTAGGACACGGTTTAATGAACACTGGCCTTCAAAACCTAACAAAATAAAAAGTCCCCAGGTGATTTCTGGAGGCAACTTTCACAACCTGATTTTCCAGCCACCAAGCTCAACGAATGTAAAATCAGTGAGCAGTTATCCAATCTGCACTCAATCTTTCTATACGAGGGGTGGCAGCCTAGTGGCTGCAGAACTGGGCTCTACCTTGACCAAATCTCTCCGAGAGCCGGTCCCGGTCCGGCGCTCCCATGTAGCCGTGATGAGAAGTGATGGTTTTGTCATTGACGGGGTTTCCCATGATAGCCACCAAGGACGGGCACAGTTGTTTCCTGGGAGAAACATTGGAAATTGTTAGTATTCTAATAATAATAATAAACTATTATTGACTGGAATAGTGACTTTATCAGTCCTTGGACTAATGTCTCTGCGTTGGTCCTTCGTTGCTACCGGTCCAGTTCTCATCAGTGTCAGGGGTTTTCCTCTCCACAGTCACCTCACTGCAAAAACTCAAAATCTTAACAAGAATATTTGTCTTATTTCTAGTTAAAATGTCTCATTTTTAGTAAAATAAATCTAATTACACTTAAAACAAGACTCATCACTGGAAAAAAACAACAATTTTCACCTGTTTCAAGTAGATTTTCACTTAAAATAAGTAGAAAAATCTGCCAGTGGAACAAGATTTTTTTGCTTGTAATGAGAAGATAAATCTTGTTCCAGTGGCAGATTTTTCTACTTATTTCAAGTGAAAATTTACTTAAAACAGGTGAAAATTGTCAAATAACAGGTTATTTTTCTGGTAATGACTCTTGTTTTAAGTGTAATTAGATTGTTTAACTAAAAATGAGACATTTTAACTAGAAATAAGACAAATATTCCTGGTAAGATTTTGAGTTTTTGCAGTGCTCATACTTGAATGAACACATCTGTGCTGCTCCTCAGCTGGTTTGTTTATGAACTGCTCTTACATACACTTTGAATCTGAACTCTAGTGGATTACATGGGATGAACAGATTTACTGTACATTGATCTGGAAGATAATTGGAGAGAACTGGACTGTTCTGAACTGGTTCATTGAGATGACTTTTGTCGTGAACTGGCGCCAAAAACAGTTGTATAACCATGAATTTCAGTAAGTTTGGTTGTGTGAGCAGAGCAAAACGCCGCGCCATTAACAGCTTGATACCCTGTGTACCAAATCAAACAGTGTTGTGTGATTATGTTTGCCCAGCTGCTTCAATCGAGTGGCAGCTTGTGAAGAATAATAAATGCGTTCAAGTCTTACCACACAAGGTCGGTGAAACCTCTGGACAGATGCATTGTGGGAGGGCAACTGCTGAGCATGGAAAGGATACACTCCAGGTAGAGCAGCTGCAGGAGCTGATTATCACTGAGAAAGTGAAAATGCACAAATGAGGAAAGCTTTTTCATATCCCAAATGTCAGACTTGCTTGGTCAATTAAAGCCACTCCATGTAGAAATATCACTTCTGACCTGGTGGGGGCTGGACTGTGAGTGTCTAACAAAACGCACCTCTGGAAGGACAGACCGCTCACCCAGGACGTGCTGGACCGTCCCCGCGCATTAGTTTGTGTCCTGAGAAGAGCTTTTGTGGGCTCGGCAGGTCTGTATGACCCCATGTGGTCAGAAGTGGTAATGCTACACAGAGCGGCTCTATGACGTTATTAAATAATATTCACTTATCTTCAGATAAATCAAGATACAGATTAAAGGAACCCCCCCCCCCCCCCCCAATTCGTCTTTTATTGTTACTTAGATGAAGATCAGATCACATTTTATGGTAAATTTACATTCAGGGTTTCACACTTTCCAGCCGTTTAAAACAGTGCACCACTATTTTTGGAATTCCTGATGCCTCACTTGCACTAAATTCTTTATAAAAGGACATTATATCTTATACATCCTTACTAGCAAGACGTTATTTACTGTTGCATTGGAAATCTGCTAAATATCCTTCTATTTCCCGGTGGCTTAAAGACACCATGTTTTTCTTAAAACTGGAAAAAACTAAGTATACATTGAGCGGATGTACAGAGTTTTTCCACAAATGGCAACCCTTTATTTCTTATTTTACACATTTAGAGGAAATGACCAACTGAGTGTGTGTCTGTTGTTGTTGTACTTTGGAATGCATGAGTAACCAGTATTATTTGCTGTCATGATGAGCCGTGGGAGGGAGGGCAGTTTGTTAGTTCATTGTTCATTTTTTCACAATTTAACTGTATAATTTCCTATTCTATTTGCTTTTTTGTATTTGAAGTTTTCATGTGTGTGTGTGTATGTATGTATATACTATGTAAGTATATTTTTAGTATACTATGAATGAATGAATGAATCTTATTTTGGCTTGTACACACTTTTTTACAAAACAAGATGAAAAGGTAAAATAAACATTTCTTTTGCCAAAAAGGTGTAGCTGAAGCCGTAGCTTATAGTGCCAACACTTTTTATCTTATGATCAGCTTAAATATGAGACATTAACATTACTCCGTGGAAACAAACAATGCATAAAGAAGACAAAAATAAATAAGACAAAATATAAAATTGACGTTTCACATTCTAGAATGTTTTTGATAATATACTTTATAAATATAGGGTTTTATATTTATTTACAATATTTTCTTTAAACATTTACTTAAACTTGAAGATTTTTAGGTCGTTGTCACAACTATTCCATATTTCTCTAGCCTTAATTAATGTACATCTCTTTTTAATATTTGTTCTTGTCGTCATCTCAAACATGAGTTTCCCCATCAGGTCATAGCAGGTTTCTTTTATTTGGAACAAATCCTGAATGTAGTTTGGAAGCAGTTTCTGCTGGGCTTTAAAGGCAAATAGAACAGTTTTCTGTTCTACTACTGTATGTCATGGAATCATGGAGTATTATATTTAATAAAGAGATCATTTGTTGGTTTATAATAGTCATAGATGTACATATGCATATATGGTAAATGGCTTACACTTTCTGTATATAGCGCTTTCCAGCTGTACTCCTACAGCCCCAAACGCTTTACACTGTAGACGTTCACCCACACACACACACATTCACACACCAGTTGTCGGCCACACAACGGCGCTGGCCTGAGAACCGGGAGCAACCGGGGGATTCAGTGTCTTGCCCAAGGACACTTTGGTGGACACAGGAGGAACTAGGGTTCGAACCACTGACCTTCAGGTTCATGGGTGAACGCTCTACCAACTGAGCCACCTTCCCCATCTGCCCCATCCCCATATACCGGTATGTATATGTTTAACAGGAAAAATCTTAACTGTGATTCAGAGATTAGAATTGTCTTATGTTTTTTTTCAATAAAAACATTATAAAAAAAACACAGCGCACCGCGTTACCTTTCCACTGACTCCAGTTTTTCACAGAAGACAGTCAGGACAGTCACCACATCGTCACACAGAGCCTGGCTGGTAGGAGAAACATCTGCAACACACGACCAAACAAGGCTGATTCACAACACCCACTTCACTCAATATATGCATGCAGTGATTAAACCGTCATTAACTGTCCAGGTCCGTCTCTAGCCACCTCTTTCCTGTGCAGGGAGGATAATAAATCCACATTCATTTGGAGGGTGTTTTCCGTATACACCGTTTATGTGATTCTTATTTCACAGCATCATTAAAAAAATGCTTTCACTGTGACAGCGTCTCGCTACCAGGAGACTCTTCTTAAAACGGTTCAGACACACAATTCATGAAGTCCACCAGAGACTTCTACGGCCTACTTCACATGCAGACGTCACACTTTTCTCTGAAATATTTCCAGATATCATTCTCTCCTTTACCTAACTCTCAAAGATGAAGAAACTTTGCAACTGTTCATGCAGTGATCAGAAATGACACACAGATATGAAGCATGATGTCAGCAAGGTTATTAAAGCCCTTGAGTTGGTAGTTTTAGTAAGAGGAGCTGCAGACGTGAGAGCAGGCTGTGGCGCTGACGTACCTCGTCTCTGCAGAGGCGGTGCAGTCAGCTCGTCTCCTTCTGCTCCCTGGGGAGGAACACATGACAGATGAGTGTAATGTCTGACGTTCAAGGGCATTTGTGTCCGCAATAACCTGTTGTTTTGAGTTTTTCAAGGAAATGGCAAACTGAAAAAGGTTTGTTCGTTGATCCATCCCTCTGCTCACTTGACTCTGTATTATAGTTTCCTATTTCCATATATGAATTACTGCAATATTGTCTGGTCTGTAACTTATCAACAACATTTCTCAACAAATTACTGATAATCCAAAAAAAGATTCTTAAGAACGATCTCTCAGTCTGGTAGACACCAACCATCTGCACCTCTTTTGATGAAATATTCACTATTATCCATTCATAAACTTAATGTTTTTCACTCATGCTTGTTTGTGCATGTTTATCAATAGAAAACAAGATCTTCCTGTCACTTTCCAGCAGTTTTTATATTTTTTTTATATCCAACTAGATACAGTGGTAATCTTACCCTTCTGTCAAAAGTCAGGTCATGAATTTAATATTACATTTAGATCCAAAACTGTGGAATGACTTGAATGTGTCGCTGAAGTCAACATTATCTTTTACCTCCTTCAGAAAGTTATCAAAAAAACATCTTATTCTGTCTTAACCTTCAATTTCTTTATCTTTAATGTAATCCTGACCTTGTATCCATGTTCTCTTTTACGTTTATATTTATAATTTGTTGTACATTATCTTTGTTACTTCATCCCAGTTGTTGATGGGAGTTGAACTCTGTACAAGCCCTTCGGGCTTCGTTCCCTCCATGCACTGATTCTAAAAGAATTTGTGCTAAATAAATAAATGAAAATAAATTAAATGAAAGATGAATACAGTGTAAAACGTGTGCACATGTGTCATTGATGCGTGTGAGTGTTTCCGGTCTGACCTCCTGTCTGTGTCGCAGCTGCAGCGTCAGGTCTCCCAGGATCTGGCTGAGCGTGGCTCTCACGGCCGTGTTGATGCTGCGCTGGTGACAGCTGGACACGTAGGTCTCGATACACACCTGCATGCACACGCACACACCCATTACCGGGTGACCTTTCCTATGTCTGAATCACAAAAGCAGAGCAGCCATGACGCACAAGGTCTCGAGAAGGCATCACTGAGATTTATTTGAAGTTTCCATGGCGTCAAAGGTTGCTATGGTTACAGACTGAGGAGAAGCAGGGAGGGAAGGGATGTGCCGTCAGTGTTTCAGACCTGATCTTCTGATCAGATTGAAGGTCACGTTGACTTCCATTCATTATGCCTAACCCATACCTTGACCAGCCTAAACTTAATTCACTTAAACCTCAACCAGAAATAACATCCTCCCTCATTAAGACCAGGTTCTGGTTCCTATAGAAACTACTGGTCCCAACAAGGTGGGGGATTAAACCAGAGGACGTCCCCAAGAAGCAATGCAAACAAGAACACACATTCACTCATAAAGCTATAGAAAATGCGAGCTATCAGAGGCTGGCTTTTAAATCCAACATATCCTGTTGCATCTTTAGCGTATCACTAGTTTTAATTTAACATAGTTTCACTTTTAGTTCCTCAATGCACAGCTGTCAACGTGCAGCACACTTTTGGTTGTTACAACAAGCAGCTGGATCCTTTTTTCTTTTAATATACATTTTCATTCCATTTTTTTTTTCATTTTCTTCACCCAGTCACAGACCCAACAGCACATCTATCATCTCCTCCAGGTTCTACATCTTTAGTGTTGTTGTCTTCTTCGTTTAGATCACACAATCAAATACGTCACAGCAGCTTCACTCCAACCTCCTACTCCTGCTCCAGGTGCTGAATTGTTATGGAAAAGAAACTTGGCCGAGTCGAGCCGAGTTAAGATGAGTAGAGCTGAGTAGATGCTAGTGGAAAAGTGCCATAGCTGTGAGATGGCTGCACTACCGGCCGTGCCCAAGCAGCTGGATCCTGTATGAAAATCCAGAGGCCGTGAAGAACATTTACGTCTCCCATTAAACCAGGATGGTTTCCGCACGGATGTTTTACGATCAATATTCATATTTACCGTCTCCACTTGGCATCAAACCAACAGCTTACTAATATGTTAAATAGGAAAAGGAAGTATTTTCTTCCATCTAACCTGGAGAGATACTTCAGGAGACGAGTGTGGTGGGAAAGTTGAAATACAATTTCGTGAATAAAGTTGAAATTGTACTTCAACATTAATCTCGACATTTCGACTTTTTTCTCAACATTTCGACTTTTTTCTCGAAGTGCATAATGAATAGAAAAATCTTCCTGCTCTAAAATATTATTTTTATTTTTCTCCTGCCTGGCCCTAATACTCTTCAGTAATCTTTTCATAGAACTGGTGATATAATTAGAGATAGTGAACACAAATGTTTGAGTGTCCATGTGTGCTGCCAGTCCCGACACAACAACCTGCACCGAGCTGCTGATAACGTAGCACTGCCGACGACGTTTCCAGGGCCGGAGTTACGGCCCGGCTCAGACAGAAGCACAAACACCAGATGGCCAGGCCCGGTGGCACAGAGCCCATTAACACATCAGGTCGTCCAGGTTTTTATGAGCTGTTAATGGAAACTAAACAGCTCCTGCTCACAGGAGCCGTCACCACCGCCGAGGGAAGCCATGTTAAAATTAAATAGTCTGCACAGTAAATAGGAGAGCAGGAAACCTCCACAGAGAGGAGAAGTTACAGAACGTGGGGCTGTTTTGTACAAAATGAAACATTTTTAAAACTTTCTGAACAAGCAGAAGAAGATGCCGATGCAGAAGTACGAGATAGAAACCTTTCAGAGAGTCACTTTCTAAAAGACGGGAAGGCTCCTTCCAGAAAAGGGGACTTAAGATGCATAATTTCGCCTCTGTTAAGGAACAACAGGTCAGAATTTTACTTTGCAGACGTATATCAAGGCAAGGCAAGTTTATTTGTTTAGCACAATTCAACATAAGGTAATTCAAAGTGCTTTACATCAACATTAAAAGCGGCAAGACCCACTAAACAATAAATGGAAGCCTTTTTCTTTGTTTGCATCCTAGCTTTCTGAATAATGGATCAGATTGCAACATGTCAAGGCCTGCTGCTGAGCGTAGGAGGAAAAAAGGAGGAAAGAAGCTTTTCCTGATTCTTTGTGCAGCTTTTCCTCTCAAAGAAGGCTTGCCGTCATCGGTCACTGGGAGATGGCGACAGCCCAGTCAATATTGAGTCTATTTTGTAGGTAAAAGTAATTACTGGTTAACGGTATAAGTGAACAGGGGGCGCACACGGGTGGATGCCGACATTTAAAAGCTCATTAAAGCTCATTTAGCTGTTAAAGAAAACAACTGGGTTCCATTCACACAGTGACTGCTGTTTCAAAGACGGTTTCATCTTGAACATTTTCTGCATCAGAAAACAGTGCAGACGGGAGCTACAGTATGTGACGTTACGTGACTCGTGTTTCCAAGGGGACCTGGAATGTCTTCATCTCTACACTGAACCCAACAACTGTGACTGCCGCACTTGATAGCACACCGCTGCACATTTCTGGCTACTTCTGCTTCATCGTTTTCAAGATGGACAGAACTGCACCAATGGCTATGGTTACTCAACATAAAAAAAAAAGTTAAAAGTTAAAAAGTAAGGGCAGTAGAGTACAGCAGGTACACATCTCATTCTTACAATGGCAGGAATTACGTTTCGTTGCGTTTTGAGGGTATATGTTTGGATATCATTTTGGTTCTTTAACGGACCAGCCCCCACTTAGGATAAGAAAATAATGACATTAAGTGTTTCCTACTTTTTTTTTTTTTTGATAAGTCCCCTTCATCATGAAGTAGGGTAGGAATATTATTTAAATATTTAATTATTATTTCAGAGTCATTGATATGACAGATATGGTAGTACTATCTGGTATTTTCAATTAGTGCAATGAGTAGAATTTTAGTTAGTATATCTGGCATGATTATAGCACTATGAAATATGTTTTGGTGTGTATTGACTGACTTAATTTATTTATTTATTTTTTTTGGAAGTTGAGTTGTGGGGGTTTGTGTTCTATGTATGTAAGGTATACCCCTCTTTTTGTGGTTGAAAATATAAAAATACAATAAAAAAAATAAAAAATGACGTTTCTATACAGTCAAAACGTACAAAAACCGGGTCAAATACAGTATTACAAAGGAATCTGTAACAATTTGTTCGATGAATTAAACCAATTTGACAATTCTATGCCACAATACCTGTTTCCAGGTCTCATTTCACACAACTGACGAGAATCTGTGCCGATTCGTGCGGTGAATTAAACCAATTTGACAATTCCACGTCACAATGCCTGCATTCAGGGCTTATCCATAACTTTGCGCGGTTTTCAAAAATCATAAGTATTTAATTTAAGAGTATGCTTAAATAACAAATAAAATGAAATAAAATTATACGAAAAAAGGTCAAATAATATCCCTTTGACATCTAGTATTTATAATCATCAGCTCATCAATTACAAAGTTATCCATAGATTTTATTTATCACCAAGAAAATGCAGTCAACTTAGAATAACCACAAGCCCAGTCTGTTCTTTATGTTATTTGAATGTAATTGGTACATGTACCCATATGACGGATTCAGTGGTCATTATAATAGCTGAGCATCCTCCTTTGATACATTTTATACTGTTACAAGTAGATGTTTGAAATGTTGATGCTCTTCTTGAATATTGTTTGAAATATTTTTTTTTCTTTCATTGTTATCCTACCTCACATGGGCTAAAATTATTTTGAAAATCAATAAAAAGTTGGTCATAAAAAAAAAGGTCAAATAATAGAAAGCACATGTTGTTAAAAGTAAGGGCAGTAGATCCAGCAGGTAAGTATTTAATTTAAGAGTAGCTTCAGTAAACAGTAATGTTTTTAGGCCTGATTTAAAGGATCTACAGTTGCAGCAGACCTCAGGTCTACAGGAAGTTTGTTCCACCGGTGAGGAGCAGAATAACTGAACGCTGCTGAACCTTGCTTGGTTCTGGTTCTTAGGAAACACAATTATCAGTTCAATACATCCTCCAATTGTCTCTCTCACTGTGGCACATGACTACACTGGTTGGTTTAGGAAGGTAACCAACAACAGTGTTCAAACAGGTTCCTCACCACAAAACAGAATAAATAAGAGACGTAGGCTGCACAATCTGACTGAGCCAGAGTCTCTGAGTCACAGTCAGAGTAAGCAACTCTCCTGAGGGGTTTGATCACTATGAACGGGGGTCAAAACCGCGACACACGGGACCTTTAAGTTGATGGACTCTTTGTCCCTGATTAAAAACTAATGCAAGATCATTTGGTGGACTTAAAATCTAGAAAGTGTGATAACTTTTAACAGTGTAACTGAAGTACCTGAGCAATCCGCAGGATGGAGTCTCCGTTGATGTCGAAGTTTGGTGAGTAGGTGATGCACAGCAGGACCTGCACACACACACCACAGGTGCACTTAAAACCTTAAAACCTGCTATAACTGCTTCTATTGTTCCGTATAATAAGGGGGAGATAATATTAATGGGAACACCTCACAGGCACAGGTACATTAGCGTTCTATTTAATAAAGTCATTTAAATTACCAGCACTTTGACAAAGCTGGTCCATTTTACGCTCAGCACCCATCAGCAGTTCAGAAAAGGGGACCCTTATAGGACTTTTCAAAGAAACCGTTGTACTATATATAAAGTTGCATCAAAGCTCCATCCCCCATCAGGGCTACAAAGAAACTTATTTTTACATTTTTTTTTAGACGTCAGCCTGCACTGCAAAAACTCAAAATCTTAACAAAAATATTTGTCTTATTTTTAGTTAAATGTCTCATTTTTAGTCAAAAGAAAAATCTCATTACACTTAAAACAAGACTCCTCACTGGAAAAAACAACAATTTTCACCTGTTCCAAGTAGATTTTCACTAAAAATAAGTAGAAAAATCTGCCAGTGGAAAAAGATTTTTTTGCTTGTAATGAGAAGATAAATCTTGTCCCACTGCCAGATTTTTCTACTTATTTCAAGTGAAAATTTACTTGAAACAGGTGAAAATTGTCAAATAAGTTATTTTTCTGGTAATGACTCTTGTTTTAAGTGTAATGAGATTTTTTGTCTAAAAATTAGACATTTTAACTAGAAATAAGACAATATTCCTGATAAGATTTTGAGTTTTTGCAGTGTGGTCTACGACAGGGAAAACAATTATTTGAAGAAACACATTGTGGTTTTTAACGACTTAGATCATGATTTCCTCCTCTTTAAACCACCACGTCCGTGCAGCCCTGGTTTTACCTTCATGACCTCCACCTGCAGGTCTTCATGGAGGGATGGGGTGACTCTGATGGCCTCCAACATCTGGCTGAGCAGCTGTTTCTCCATCACCTCCACCATGACGCCGCCCACAAACCTGTCGTCACACAGGAGCTTCTGCACAGACAGAGGGAGAGTTGCAGTTGCTGCTTCATGTGAAGCAATAGCATTTGAGCGTCATGAACGTCACTTGAGTTGGATCCTTCAGTACCTGCATGCCGGCCAGTGCAGTCTGTCCCAGTTTGGTGTTCTTTGACTCCAGGGCCATCTGCAGAGGCAGCAGACACCGCTCTCTGGAGACAAACACAAAACAGCGATGCAAGTGGATGTCCAACAATTCAAGGAACGTTTTTTCCTTGTTTAATTATCCTCCTTCCCCTTTAATGCTTTGAGGGAAATGATGATAAATATATGGAATGCTGAAACAGTCCAAATTAAATAAATAAATAATTAACTAAATCATTGAATAAATGTACAATGAAATAAATAAAATTGGAAATACATAAATATATAATTAATTTAATATACAATTAAATACTCAAATGTATCATTAACTAATTAAATGGTGAATATATTTCATTGGATATACATTCATCAAAGTGACAGTTTAAATAAATTCATGATGTGTTTCAGCCAATGCAAGAATCATAAAATTAAATATATATCCAATGAAATATTCAAAATGTAATTATTTAATGACACATTTGATTATTTAATTGTATATTAAATAAATTATATATTTATGTATTTCCAACTTTATTGATTTCATTGTACATTAACTTAATGATTGAATTAATTAATTATTTATCTAATTTTCACTGTTTCAGCATTCCATAGATTTAATTATTTAATGACACGTTTAATTATTTAATTGTATATTAGATAAATTATATATTTATGAATTTCCAATTCTATTTATTTCATTGTACATTTATTTAATGATTGAATTAATTAATTAATTATTTATTTAATTTTGACTGTTTCAGGCTTCCATAAAATGTGGTTGATGAAGCTTGATTTCAAACTTCAACAGCCTCTGAAACCATATGTGAACAATCATTTAAAACCTAAAGCTCCTGCTGACTTTTCATTTACCGTTCATAGAGATTAGAGCTTCATGCGTTAGCGACTGACTGAGTTCGGGCTTCGTGTGTGGCTGAGCGGCTGTTCAGTAATTGAAGTCATGAAATATTTTCCTCATGATCACAACGGCAGAGAAACATTAAACTGCTCGTACAAAAACATTATCATCAAGATTCTATCCAACAATCGCTGATGAACAAGAGCGATGAATCTCTGATGAATGAATAATTCATGGCGCGCTGAGCTTTCAGGATTTATGACGCCAGCCTCACATCCAGCAGCAGCAGCGCAGGCAGCTGTCCGTTCACTTTACATTTAATACATCAAAACACAACACTGGAGCATCAAAAAGTACGGTGGGAATGACAAAGGGGAAAGTACAGGGCTTTTAATACAAATCCAGAGTCCCTTTTTGGAGAAAAACATGAAGATGTTTGGCTACATTTGATCTCACCAGAGGCTTTTTCCACATAATTAAATGAATCAATTCATATCACAGGAAAACGTCCTCGATTACAGCTCAATAAAAAGCCAAACGGCTCACAAAAACTAGAGATGCCCCCGAAAGTCTTAAAAAACATACTCTATATCATGTTAAAGAAAATACTGTTGGTACTTATTGAAACTGTTGGTAAATAACAGATTTTCTCTTGTGTATTTGAAATACTAAAGTAAATAAAATAAATAAAAAAAACTGCAAATGAACGTGATCTATCAGAAAACCAATGAACCACCAGCTGCTGGATCTGAGCATTAATGAGACAGCAGCAGCTCAGCATCCAGAAATCCCTTACCCCGCCTTTAAAAACATTTGCAGGTTAAATATTTGAAATAAAAGTTCCAAAACAATAACAACTACAATTAAATAATAGTGATGTTTAAATAGTTCCTCTTATGTGAAAGCTTGTACTCCGTGTTCCGCTTTAATATTTGCATTATCAGCCCAGGAATTGTTGGATCATTTACATCTATTCAAATCATAAAACAGTAATTTGTTAACACGACCTTACTATGTGTATAATGTGTGAGTTGTGCGGTGCGTGTGTGTGTGTGTGTGTGTGTGTGTGTGTGAGTGAGTGAGTGAAAGTAACTTCTGTGAAGAATTTCACATGCCCCAATAAACAGTTTTAACTTTTTGAAATTTTTGACATTGCTACAAATGTAATACAATTCATGCTAATTTTTTTGAACGTCAATAAAAGCCCTTGAGGGTGATAGGAGTGGATAACTTACACACACTAATCCAGGTTTTGTGAAAAATCTAAGTTGAGTTCGAGGGCCATCCAACCCACTGTAAGTTAGGTTTAGTTAAAAATAGGGATGCCCCGATACCGATACCATATCGGGGCCGATACTGCTCTCGTATACTCGTACTCGGAAAAATTCTCATTGTTCATTGTTGTTGTAGTTACTGATTAGTGACTCTAGGGGGAGATGTTGAGCTGCAGTCAGCGTGGTGATGAGAAGAGAGTGATACATGAGTGAGACTGGCAGCTCCGTTTCAGGCAAAATAGCAACAATTTATGCAGCGGGACGTCAGCAGTGTGGACATATTTCAGAATAAGGGACGACGACAGAAGCAAGGCAGACTGAAGCTACTGCTGCTAAGGTGTCAAGAGGAGGGAAGGAGAATACGTCGTTTAATACCAGCAACTGGATAAAACATCTGAAGACGCATCATAAAGCTGAGTATACGGAGTTTGCTAACGCTACTGCAAGAACACAACAGCCAACATTAGCTCAGGTAAAACTGACGTTATCTAGCGCTGGATGAGCAGCCACTGTCATCTGGAGAAGACGAAAGATTTCACCGTCTTCTCGACGCACTCGAGCCGCGATATGATGTTTCATTGATATGTTATATGTTTGATATTTTCTTAAATGTGAAGACAGTGCCACTGTGGAGACTTTTTATTTACACAGAAAGATTTTTTTTTTTTTTTTTTAAATAGAGTCATTCTACTCATTTTATTTATTTTTATTGAATTTATCTGTTGAAAATAAAACCTGTCTTCCAATTCATTGTTTTTTTCATTGCATTTTTAGCCTAGTTATTTTTGTGGTAGAAGTATCGTATCGGTACTCAGTATCGGCAAGTACACAAATTAAAATACTCGTACTCCTTACTTGTACTCAGTGTGAAAAAAATGGTATCGTGGCATCCCTAGTTAAAAGGTAATGATGACCAAGTACAATATACATTGATGGGGTTTATCCACCCCATAACTGCTATTTAAAAGGAATTTAAAAAAAAAGAAAAGAAAACCAGAAAATCTGTATTTGTCCAACTCACTCCCCTTGGGAAATATCTGTCTTGTGAAATGGGTTTGGTACCATTCCTGTTCAGAGCCATTTTCACAAACACCATTTACCAATCAGATCACAGTAGGGTGGAGTTGGACTTTAATTCTTACAGGAGCATCCAACACCCACCTCTCCAAACAACCTGCATGGAAACACTAACAAGAGCTGGATCCATTTGTTCTGTAAAACCAACAACAGTCATTCCCCAACGTTCCAACTCAACTGCGTTCCGTTTCTTCACTAGTCTGGATGTCACTCTGGCCACTTCACATGCTTCATTTCTCTGATTGGTTGTATGTACATCCAGTCACAACCAGAAGTACTTTCTTCTGCGTACGTTGGAACCGTCCCCTCGTTATCCAAAATGAATCCAGAGGAAGCAGGCTAGTTTGTGTATTGAAGAGGAATAGAGCTATAAGGTTGGAGCCTTGACTGTGGCAGCGCAACATTTCAGAGCTGTGGTCAAACAAAACTATGACATCTTCAGGAGCAAAGTTCAAATTAAACCTGAATTGTTCAACTTACCGAAGTTGTGAAGCGGAAATCTTGGCTGAGCTGTTCTGAGACGCCAGCGTGTCTGTGGTTAAATTGATAAAAGAGAGGGAAACATCGTGATTAATAACCTTTATCAGACACGCTTATTCAGGTCAACCTAACAAGATTATATTACACTATTTGGACCATTCCTTTCTTTCACATATTACACAGCTTTCTGCACATGAAAATGGACTCCAGAGATACAATGCCTGATTCCACGACAAACGTTTCCCTCAGAAACCGATGTTCTTGAGCTTCCTGCAAAACATGGTTTACTTAACAACATCATCACATCTCAACAGATTGCTTGTAGTTTATGACAGTGGATGGCATCCCGCAGATGCCCGCCCTGATTGAGATGCTTGTGACTGAGGAGTGGGGTGGTAGTCTAGTGGCTACAGAGGTGGGCTTGGGTCTGGAATGGCAACCAAGATGAACCACCTTGGGCCCCTGAGCAAGGCCCTATCCCTAATTCCTCGATAGCGTGTGTATCTCAGATGTAAGTCTCTGGATAAAAGCGTCAGCTAAATGACAGTAGTAGTAGTAGTAGCCAATGTGACTTTGGCAAAGCCACTGTCACTTATTTGGGGAGACAGGTGGGTTATGGCCTAATGAAACCCATCGCGGCTAAAGTATATGCCATAGCTGACCTTCCAGTTCCAAAAACTCGTAGAGCTCTACACAGCTTTTTTAGGACTGGAAGGTTATTACCCGGGTTTCTGCTGTAACTTTTCGTCAGTTTTCCCAGCCCTTTACTTCTTTAACAAGTCCGAAATTCGATTTTGTTTGGTCTGCTACTTGTCAGCATGCCTTCGACAACGCCATATCACTCCTTAGTCACGCCCTTGACCTCACAGCTCCCAATTTTATCCGTCCGTTTAGGCTAGAGGTAGATGCCTCTGCCGTGGGAGCTGTCCTGTTGCAGGAATAATCAACAATATTCTACTGAATATAAACTTCAAACTAATCTATATTCACTGCTCTAGTATGCAGATTTAGTTATTCACAGTTAAACAATAACAATCACTTGTTTTTCCTACTCAATCATTTTTTGAGCTAATAAAAAAAAAAGAACAAACATCTATTGTGGTTGTTGTAGACAGTTTTGGTTCAGAGGTGATGGAGTTTGGAGCCGGTAACTCCTCAAGAAGGGGAAAAAACTAAATTGAAAATGACAACAATGTCCCTAAGTGCACTTGGACATTAATGCACATGTATCCACGGTGCTCGCCAACCCCCACTAATATCCTCCCAATATGGTGGCAGTTACAACACATGCTCGTACGTTGACCTCTATAGGGCCGGAGATACTTCGTCTATGGTGACGGACACTAAAACAGAAAAGCCCAAAGAAGAGGAAGAGGATTGAAACCCCTCCTGAAAGATCCAATCACCGCCTGAAGTAAACCTTTCAAAACGCACCCACACTTCAGCATGCACCGACACACATTCGTAAGCGGGCTGGTCCACGTGACCACACTTGGAAAAAGATGGAAAGCACTGTGGCCGTTATTGAAAAGCAACATACATGACTGAAACCACGACAAGTTTAGATGCAAAAAACACAGAATATGTCTGTCTGACATTTCTGAGACAACCTACAGTAGAAACCTTCTGTTCTTTTCACACGAGAACGGGCTGCATGTTTTTCAAAGTTTTACGTACAAAAGCAATGGCTTTGTTCTACATTTTTACAAGAAGTACCTTTGCTTTGTTCAATTTGCTCATTTGTTCAAGGTACAAAACCTACTCACTCATTAAAGACACTTCTCCAAACATTTCAAAGTAGCTTGGGATACAAAAGAGCAAATATAAATTAAATATGGCATTGTGACAATGACTTTCCCATCCAGATTCTAGGTTTCAAGGTCTCCTGTTCTATTTGGACAAGCCAAGCAAGGTTTGTCGTTGTATTGCATGTGTGCATTATTACTGTGTCTGCGTCTGTCTATAAAGGTGGACCTGTGATGGACTGGCGACCTGTCCAGGTGAACCCCTGCCTCTCACCTGTAATGAGCTGGGATCCCGACCCTGCACAGGATAAAACAGGTATAGAAAATGGATGGATGGATAGTGTGTCTGCTAACATGCACAATTATTCCTCCATCAGCACAACCTGAGCCTCATCAGTGCCTGCTGTCTCACACACTTTCACTTGCCAGATCATCCCTAAACTATAAATACTCATTTACTTTTTTTTTTGGTTTGTTTGTGATGTTACCTGAGGCTTACGTGTTAAAAAGGAAAAGTGGAAACTGTTTGCACGCCGTACATCCAGGATACTCCGAGTTATAGTATTCCCAATTACATCCATTAATGACCATCCCCCGAAGAAGCAGTTATGACTCAGCAGAATCTCAGCATTACTGGCATCATGGTCTTTTGTTATTCTTGTTCAACAATGGTCTCAAACTCCTCCTTGTTTTCAAAGTTTCACTGAAGAAAAACACAAGCTGTAAAATGACTAATGTTTGAGCTATTTCTTGCACTACAAACGCCGTCAGGCCCCTACGCCTCAAAGAGACCCCCACGTTGTTGAGTCAGACTCTGAATTCTGTACTTGATGAGAATGAAAATTATTATTACTTATTTGCAGCTAGTTAAGCCCCTGGTAAGTAAACACATACACGCAAACATTTATATTAATAATGGAATGTCGGCTATAACACAAAGTAAGCTACAATGATCGGGAAGCAGCGGCTCGTTTTTGCAGGATAATCTTCTAAAATTAAAAAACATCTTTATTTTGTCTGTATATATTTTATGAAACATGACAGAAAGTCGAATTGTTTCCTTAATCCAGTGTTTTTCAATCCTGGTCCTCGTGGGCCCCTGTCCTGCATGTTTTAGATGTTTCCTGCTTCAGCACACCGTGATAAAAGTACCTGTGTCATCAACAGAGCTGTGCAGACCTTGGTGACAAGTTAATGATGACCTTTAATTAGAATCAGTTGTGTTGGTGCAGGGAAACATCTAAAACATGCAGGACAGGGGCCCACGAGGACCAGGATTGAGAAACACTGCCTTAATCCAACCAATATCGAATTTCTAAAAGCCATATAAACACCTTAGCTGGGTTGTACTCGAACTGAACTGAAGCTCTTGAGATGGAGCTTTTAGTGCCAGATAATGCTCCTAATATGAGTTATTCCGGCACCCACCCTTAGCCGAGCTAGCAACTGCCCGGGGACTCCAGCTTCCAGACGTGACGACACCACGAAAGCCAGAATATCAACACAGTAGAAGAAGAAGAAGAATAACAAAGAAGGAACCGGAAGAACGCCAATGCAAAAGTGCGTGTGGTGCCACCTAGTGTCATGGAGTCAAACGCACCGCACTCAATAATCGATTGTCTTATCGCGCATGTTTACTTTGATTTCTGGGAAACTCCAGTTTAATCCTTACCTAGATTGTTGCAAATAGCTGGATTTAGATGTGCATTTAACTGCACTGAGTGAAATGAGTCATCTGCTTTTAACCCATTACTAGTTAGACTGGGGCAGTGGACTGTCATTTTTCCCAGTGCCCAGGGAGCAATTAGGGTCAAAGGCCTTGCTCAGGGGCCCAAAGTGGTGCACACTACATACATTTTGTTTTCTTAAGTACATGCATCACATGCAGAGGCTTGATTGTTTGTTTAATTGCTTAATTTTGTCAATGCATTGGCTGAAAAGCTTAAATACAGACATTTTTTTTTCCTTTTTTCTTGATGGTCACTAGGGAAAGCTCTGGAAGTTTTCCACTGTGAGTAGAGAAAGTGTTGTGAACAAACAAAAAGTTATTTTATGCTTATCAAATTAGAATCAATAAAAGATAGAAATCTGCAAAACCTCTACAACAACAAAATAAAATTCATGGAGCGACAACAATCAAAACATGAGATGACAAAATGAATCATCATCCTGGTGAGCATGCTCAGTGGCATGAAGCAAACAAACATGAAGAGGTGAAGAATAAAGAGCGCTCAGAGCCTGCAGCTCTGCCTTTGTTGATTCAGATACTACATGGAGGCGTTTCCGCTTGTAAAACAGAATTGGAAATCAGCAAATAAAGATGGACGGACAAATTTCATTGGACTTTAAATAATAAGTAAAATTAAAGCTAAAATAGTCAAATGAAAGATGAAAATGTGTCTGGTAACTGAAGGAAGGTGGGCGTGTTCTAACCCACCGGCAGACTCACTCTTTCTGCTCATTGGTCCATTTTTTTCCAGGATTTATTCTATTCACTTTATGGACCAGGGGTCACATGAGCAGTAAAATTAAATCACAGCACTCCAAGCTGCAATGTTACATAAATGTCACCAAAAAGTCACCAAAAAGCGCTCATGCTGGTGCGGAAAATCAAAACAAAAGACAAACAAACAAGAAGAACCACCTTTGCTACTCGTGTGTTGCTGGCTGTATCCTGTGTCCATAAAATGTATAAAGTAGCTAGCTGGTTTATTATGTCATCTGAAATTGCACTTGCAATTGCAAAATTACACTTACAGATTCTTCCATTTCTTAGTCGGGAAGTGTAATAGATTGGTGCTTCTCCACAGCTCATCTTAAAAGGGCTTTTATCTACCCCATCTTTTTTAAAAGAGGCTCCAGAACCAACTCTGACACAGGGCCTTAGAAAAAGTTAGAGCCCTCTGGCTACCTTTAAAGCTGCTTTCATTCCAGCCACTACTGATTTTGGTTCAGAGACTCTCTCTGTTCCATCATGCTGTCTGCTGTGGCTGCATGAGTTTTCCCACCGCAGTTAGTGTTGTGCAAAAATGGACATGGCTTGTCCAACATTAGCATATTTAGACTGTAAAAGTCTGCCTAGTTGAAGCACTCAATAACAAACACAGATTACTTTGTAATACTGTATTTGACCCGGTCTTTGTACGTTTTGATCATATAGAAACGTAATTCTTGCCATTGTAAGAATGAGATGTACCTGCTGGATCTACTGCCCTTACTTTTTAACAACTTGTGCTTTTTATTATTTTACCTCATTGTATTTGTTATTTACTGTTTAATTGTGCCTTGCCGCTTTTAATGTTGATGTAAAGCACTTTGAATTACCTTGTGTTGAATTGTGTATATATATATGTCTGCAAAGTAAAATTCTGACCTCTTGTTCCTTAACAGAGGCGAAATTATGCATCTTATTATGCATCTTATTTATTTGACCTCTTTTCTTATCTTATATTTTCTTATATTTTATTTCATTGTATTTGTTATTTACTGTTTAATTGTGCTTAACAAGTTTTACCTGAAGCTGTGGATTTACGTGCCCTTTTAGGGGCTTCCTAGTTCTCAGAATAGAATAGACTTTATTGTCATTGTGCTCAGGTAACAACGAGATTGGTTAGGATGTTCCCACCAAAGTGCAAAGGAAGCTATTAAAATAAGAGGAATAAATAAGTACAGTATAAAGCACAGTATAAAAACATAAAAGCAATAAAAACAATGAATGGATAAAGTGCAACAAACTGTGACCCATACATCACTCCCACATCATTCAGAAAATACACCTGTCCTGTTATGTATTGTTGTGTTATGTTATGCTATGTTATGTATTATTTAACAGTCTAATGTAGCTTATTCTACATGCTCAGGTTGAATTTTCAAAATTAAATATAGAAAACATAGAACATGATCCCCTGGAATAAAGAGGCGATAGGTTTTAGCTGCAAGAAAAACTGAAAACATGCTTGTCACCTTAAATTAACTGCCAACTGCAGTCCTGTTTATCTGTAAATGTGTGTGTTTTGGTGCGTGTGTGTGTGTGTGTTCGGTCTTGCAGGACTCACCGCAGGCGCAGCCGCACGCATCGCGCACGCCTTTGTGCCGGTGGCCGGACGCATCTTTCTGGAGCTTTCTCAGGATTTCCTCCATGCCGCCTCCAGGAACAGTTATCTGGGGGAGGAGCCGGGCGGTCGTGCTGGTTCAGGGCCGCAGCATCCCTCTGCCCCCCCGGGGAAGGCGGTGGTTCATCCCCGACCAGCCGATAGTGATGTAAGGCCGACAGCAGCCGGTGCAATAGGAAAAGGAAGGAGGAAGCGTTTATCCGCGGCTCAGCAGCGACGTCACCTCACCCTGGACTACAGCACGTCAGCACCTGCACACACGCTCCCGTGGACGTGTTCTTGCAGTGATTGTCCTCGCCTCCCCTCCGTATGTGGTTATTCCCCTCCGTATGCGGGTTATTCACCCCCGTGTTTGGGTTATTCCCCCCCGGGCTTTGACAGCCGTCCCGGCTCAGCTGATGCTCCGAGCGGAAAGCAGATCCGGCTCCTCCTCCCGTCTCCCTCCGCCCCGCGTCTCCCTCCGCCCTCGCCTCTGCCTCGTCACTGGCTCCCACGCAGAGGTGGCTGTCCCCTCCCATAGACACGTACAGTGTATACCTGTATAATGTCTGTGGTCCCCTTCTACCTGGACACGTTTCCCGCCCACGCAGCAGCATTACAGGACTTTATTATACTGTTGTAGTATACAGGCTCAGAAATACTTTTTTTTTTTTTTTTTTTTACTTTTTAACTTGTCTGCATATTAATAGTTAATACCATGTTGGTAGAAACCTAAGGCATATATATATATATATATATATATATATATATATATATATATATATATATATATGCATTTTTAATATATATTTTAAGTCATATATTTATTTTATTAATACATATACACACATATATATATATAATCTATTTTTTGTATATATTTATTATTAGGCTCAGAAATACGTTTTTTTTACTTTCTAACTTGTCTGCATATATATTAATGGTTAATACCATGTTGGTAAAAACCTAAGGCATATATATATATATATATATATACATGCATTTTTATATATCATATTTATTTTATTAATACATATATATTAGGGGTGTAACGGTATTTGTATTCGTCCCGTCCCGTCACGGTACGGGGGTCAAGGTTCGGTACACGCAGTCATACGGCGAATACGTCTGACTGAGTTAAAAAAAAAAAATAATTAATCATCTTTTTTTTTTCCCTTATAAATATCAAAAGTCACGTTCCATTACAGACCTAAATGTGTGCTAGTCTGTGCATATCAATAAATATATGTGCAATTCATATATCATCACAAATTGTAGGCTATAATAACGATAAAATGTTCTAATTCTTAATTTACAACTGTCCTGAACACATCAGGGCCGTGTGCCAGCGCGGATTGGGAGTAAAGCCTGATTTATGGTTACGCGCATACGCGCAACCTCGCCGTATGCACTGCGTTGGTGTAACGCGGTACCATAAATCAGCCTTAACAGTCACAGCAAAGGAGATTAGCGCTAAAGTTTAAAAGAGGACTAAGCATGTACAAAGTTTTGAATGTTACCCCGTTTTCCACGTTACCTGGATTATTTTGGGTTATGGAAGAGTCAACTACCGTTGGTGAGTCAGTGTAACCTTCTTAAATAATTTCTTAACAGAATGTTGTGGTAGCTTTGACCACCTGCCTATTTGAATGTGATTTGTGTTGTTGTCAACTAGACCGCCGAGTCTATTCTCTGTTATAGAGCTCAGAAATGATGTTATAGACCCTTGTGTCTATATCTATCTAAATAGACCAGTTAGGTTTTTTGTATTTAAGCTGAATCAAAGATGGAACTGAGTCAGTCCGTGACTGTCTGAGTTTTCAGCTCCGCGTGTGTGTGTGTGTGTGTGTGTGTGTGTGTGTGTGTGTGTGTGTGTGTGTGTGTGTGTGTGTGTGTGTGTGTGTGTGTGTTTCTGGTAGGATGATGTTGTTGAACGTTAAAATGACTATCATAAGGCCCATGGAGAATGCTCCGCCCCCAGACGGCTCTGCCCATATGCAGCAGTAGAGGAGCCCGGGTTCAAGTATTTATTAAAAGTGCTATATATTATTATAATGTCCCATCCCGTGCTCACATAAAAAACATAAAAAATTAAAAACACTAATGCACAAGTTAAATGTTTTATTCTATTTATTTCACACTTTAATAAGAGATGCTTTTTAGTTTTGAACAAACTTTAACTTTCAAATGCTATGATCAAAATAAAGGAAGAAAAAACTTGTCTTATACATTTGGGACTTTTTGTATTTTTTTTCCCGTTGTACCGAACCCATACCGAACCCGTACCGAACCGTGACCCCTGTACCGAGGTACGTACCGAACCGTGACTTGTGTGTACCGTGACACCCCTAATATATATATATATATATATATATATATATATATATATATATATATATATATATACATATATATATATACATATACACATATTTTTTTTTTATTAGGCTCAGAAATACTTAAAGAAACACCTACTGATATGCATTTAGCCCAAATGATTTGGGATGAAACGCATAATTGACGATAGAATCCTTCTTCTTCTTCCGGCTCTCGGCGAAGGCGGACGCTTTTTCTGCTCCTCTCCCTTATCAATCTCCCCTGCTACTGCTTTTGTCCTGTCTTGTCTTCAGAGTCTCTCATTTTCACTTCTCCGAAACTCTACAATCATGGAATTGATTAACTGGTCTCTCAGCACAATTGACCAAATTTTTGCGACGAGAAGTCAGGGGGTTAGGGAGCCCTCTTGCCCTGATGGGCCATTTTTTGCTGGATACACAATGGAGTCCTGGAAACACTGGAAGCCGTTGTGTTTTGCGATTCTGTCTGTCGAGGACGTTGAAGATGCCTTCATAATTGGATTTATGATAGCAGGATTTCTTCTAATTGGAGTGGGGATTTTCCTGGTCCCCTTCTACCTGGACACGTTTCCCGGCCACGCAGCAGCATTACAGGACTTTATTATACTGTTGTAGTATACAGGCTCAGAAATACTTTTTTTTTTTTTACTTTTTAACTTGTCTGCATATTAATAGTTAATACCATGTTGGTAGAAACCTAAGGCATATATATATATATATATATATATATATATATATATATATATATATATATATATATATATATATATATATATATATATATATATATGTGGGAATTGCAGAAAAACCCGGAGACAATTTCCCATTCAAAAAACGTGTGTCGTTTATTCGAAAACCTCAGAACACTGAAACACAAAATGGAGCTGTCCAGCAGCTAGAACCGCATGGAGCTCAACGTCATGACCACATTTAAAGGGGCCTCATCCCTGAACCGTCATAGCTGCATGAAGGACAACATACTGCATTTAATAATGAACGGTGTGTAGAACCACACTTGATCAATAAGGTGAATTATGTCCGTAACATTCACTACACAGGTCCCCCCAGAATTCACCATATTTGAAAAACAAAAACACATCAGTCACCGTGGAGGGGGGCGTATCAACCGTCCACAGCGGCTGCGCTGTACCGGAGGCTGATTCGAGCTGACCGCGGCAAGGGTCACGTCGTGACACAGGTGCGGGGCAGGCAGTGCGGGAGGCTGGGGAGGGGGGGAAACAGGGGGCTCGGCAGATGAGGACTGTAGGTCCTCCTTTGGCGCGGTCCTGATGCCCAACATCACCCATGGGAGTTTGTCAACCCAGTTAGTGTCTTTGAGGCTAGGACGCAGGGCAGCTTTCATTGACCTGTGAAACCGTTCAATAAGACCTGTGGGTGATAGGCAGTAGTGCGGTGGAGTTTAACTCCGAGGTTCTGTGCGACAGCGGTCCACAGTTCAGACGTGAACTGTGTGCCTCGGTCAGAGGATATATCTGAAGGAGTACCAAAACGAGCAACCCAGGTGCCGAGAAAAGCCCGTGCCACCTCCACAGATGCCACCGACGTCAATGGCACTGCCTCAGGCCAGCGGGTCGTCCTGTCAACCATGGTCAACAGGTACGAGAACCCGTGAGAGGAGGGCAGAGGGCCGACCAGATCCACATTTACGTGGTCAAAACGTCTCTCAGGAACCGGGAACAACTCTAGCGGGGCTTTAGTGTGGCGGTGGACCTTGGCTCGTTGGCACTCGACACAGGTGTTAGCCCAGTCCCTAACGTCCTTCTTGAGGCCGTGCCAGACAAATTTTGCCGCAACCAGTCTCTGCGACGCCTTCGAACCCGGATGTGAGAGACCATGTATGGCATCAAACACCTGCCGTCTCCACCCTGAGGGAACAATGGGCCGAGGACTGCCTGTGGAGACGTCACACAGGAGCGTGGTATTAGTATCACCAAAGACCACGTCCTCGATCTTAAGCCCTGTGGTAGAGGCCTTCAGGAGCTGCACGTCAGGGTCTATGGCCTGATCTGCTGCCATGCAGGCATAATCAAAACCAAGATGGACCGCCCCAGCCACAGCCCGTGACAGGCAGTCTGCCACGTGGTTGTTCTTACCGGCAACATGCCGCAAGTCCGTGGTGAACTCGGAAATGAACGACAGATGACGTTGCTGGCGGGCAGACCACGGCTCAGCCACCTTAGCCATGGCAAAAGTCAGTGGCTTGTGGTTGACAAAAGCAGTGAAATGTCGTCCTTCCAGCAGGGAACGAAAGTGTCTGATGGCGAGGTAGAGACCAAGCAGCTCCCGATCGAAAGTGCTGTACTTTCGCTCGCTGGGACGCAACTGACGGCTAAAGAAAGCCAGTGGCTGCCAGGCCCCGTCTACCCACTGCTCATAAACTGCGCCAACAGCGTAATCTGAGGCGTCTGAGGTGATGGCGATGGAGGCTGTTGGGGAAGGATGCGCCAGCATGGTGGCGTCCGCCAGGGCTGCCTTGGTGGCAGCAAAAGCCTTGTCCATGCACTCAGACCAGTTCATAAGGTGCTTGGGTTTACCTTTCAAGGCCTCATGCAAGGGTTGCATGAGCTGAGCGGCTCGAGGGATGAAGCGGTGGTAAAAATTCACCATGCCAAGGAATTCTTGCAGGGATTTTACGGTCAGCGGGCGTGGGAACCGCGTGACCGCCTCCACTTTTGTTGGGAGAGGGACTGCACCATCTTTAGTAACCCTGTGTCCCAGAAAGTCAATGGTGGAGAGACCAAATTGGCACTTGGCAGGGTTAACAATCAGCCCGTGTCGGCTAAGCCGCTCAAAAAGAGCTCGGAGGTGTGACAGGTGCTGAGATTTGAACGCACTCGCTACCAAGATGTCATCCAGGTACACGAAAAGAAAAGGCAAATCCCGTAACACAGAGTCCATTAGGCGTTGAAAAGACTGGGCTGCATTTTTAAGGCCAAATGGCATGCGCAGGAACTCAAAAAGACCAAATGGTGTGATCACAGCTGTTTTGGGAATGTCCAGCGTGTGTACCGGCACCTGATGATATCCTCGGACGAGGTCCACCTTGGAAAAAATCACCTTACCCACCAGGTGCGCTGAAAAATCCTGTATGTTCGGGACCGGGTATCGGTCAGGTGTCATTGCGTCATTAAGCAAACTAGATAAGTGTACGGATTCAGTCCTGCTGACCTCACACGCAAAAGAACAAAACGTGACGGCATCAATCAAACGGCGGTTCTTTACATCTATCAAAAGTCCATGTGCACACAGAAAATCGGCGACGAGGAGGGGAAAAGCAACCTTTGCCGTAACAAAGTCCCATCCAAACCGCTGTCCTCCAAAACACAACTCAACATACCTCGTTCCGTATGTGCGGATGGGGCTGCCGTTGGCAGCCTCCATGGGGGGGCCGTGGCTGTCAGTCACCATGTCCAAACGGGACGCAGGCAGGACGCTCCTCTGAGCGTCCGTGTCGCACAGGAACCGCCGTCCGGAGATGCTGTCCCGGATGAAAAGCAGCCTGCCTCCGCGGCCGGCGCTCATGGCCACTACTGAGCGCCGGCCCGGGCGTTTCCCGGCCCGCCAAAACTGCACGGCGAACGGCACTTGGTAGCCTTGGGTCCGAACTTTGTGTGATAAAAACACAAGCCGACTTGTTGTGGAGCAGAAGAGTGTTGCCGGGGAGAAGCGGCCGCAGCAACGAGCGCGGAGCCGTCCCGCGTCCCCGGAGCGGGCTGCGCGGGGAGGAACGCGGCCACAAACTCTCCCTGACTCGCCAGAAAAAACGTATCAGCCTCCTCAGCCAGTCTCCGACAGTCAGTGATCACGGTGTTGGCCAGAGCAGCCCTGACCTGGGAGGGCAGCTGACACAGAAAAAGTTGGGTGAAAAGAAAATCGGGTCTGTGTTCACCCAGGAGGTCCAGCATGCGGTCCATGAGCTCGGACGGCTTGCTGTCACCCAGCCCCTGAAGGGAGAAGAGCCTGCTGGCTCTCTCAGCATCCGACAGTTCAAACGTCTTCAACAGGTGAGATTTGAGAGCTATATATTTATCCGTCGCCGGGGGATTTTTAAGAAGGCTCACCACTCTGGATGCGGTTGAATTTCCGAGAGGCGACACAACGTAGTAGTACTTAGTTGTATCCGCCGTGATCTCCCGCAACGCGAACTGCGCTTCAGTCTGGGCGAACCATGCAGATGCCGACGATTCCCAGAATTCGGGGAGTTTGAGGGTAACAGCGTTCGTAGACATGGTCGTGTCGTGTCTCTGGATACGTCCAGCAGACAAACGTCGGGGTCACCAGTGTGGGAATTGCAGAAAAACGCGGAGACAATTTCCCATTCAAAAAACGTGTGTCGTTTATTCGAAAACCTCAGAACACTGAAACACAAAATGGAGCTGTCCAGCAGCTAGAACCGCATGGAGCTCAACGTCATGACCACATTTAAAGGGGCCTCATCCCTGAACCGTCATAGCTGCATGAAGGACAACATACTGCATTTAATAATGAACGGTGTGTAGAACCACACTTGATCAATAAGGTGAATTATGTCCGTAACATTCACTACATATATATATATATATATATATATATATATATATATATATATATATATATATATATATATATGTAGTGAATGTTACGGACATAATTATATATTAAAAATGCATATATATATATATATATATATATATATATATATATATATATATATATATATATATATATGCATTTTTAATATATAATATATATTTTAATATGTCATATATTTATTTTATTAATACATATACACACATATATATATAATCTATTTTTTGTATATATATATATATATATATATATATATATATATATATATATATATTAGGGGTGTAACGGTATTTGTATTCGTCCCGTCCCGTCCCGGTACGGGGGTCACGGTTCGGTTCACGCAGTCATACGGCGAATACGTCTGACTGAGTTAAAAAAAAAAAAAAAAAAAAAAATCAATCATCGTTTTTTTTCCCCCTTATAAATATCAACAGTCACGTTCCATTACAGACCTAAATGTGTGCTAGTGTGTGCATATCAATAAATATATGTGCAATTCATATATCATCATAAATTGTAGGCTATAATAACGATAAAATGTTCTAATTCTTAATTTACAACTGTCCTGAACGCATCAGGGCCGTGTGCCAACGCGGATTGGCTGTAAAGCCTGATTTATGGTTCTGCGTTAAATCGACGCAGAGAATACGCCGTAGGGTACGGCGCAGACTACGGCGAGGTTATGCGGCGACGCGCAACCTTCGCCGTAGGCGCTGCGTTGGTGTAACGCGGTACCATAAATCAGCCTTAACAGTCACAGTGAAGGAGATTAGCGCTAAAGTTTAAAAGAGGACTAAATTTGTACAAAGTTTTGAATGTTACCCCGTTTTCCACGTTACCTGGATTATTTTGGGTTATGGAAGAGTCAACTACCGTTGGTGAGTGAGTGTAACCTTCATAAATAATTTATTTATCAGTTTCTTGACCAGCTGCCTATTTTAATGAGCTTGTGTTGTTGTGAACGAGACCGCCGAGTCTATTCTCTGTTATAGAGCTCAGAAATGATGTTATAGACCGCTGTGTCTATATCTATCTAAATAGATTGTGTAATTTAGACCAGTTATGTATTTTTTGTATTTAAATTGTATCAAAGAATGAACTGAGTCAGTCCGTGACTACCTGAGTTTTCAGAGCCATGTGATTGACAGCTGTCAGGCCGGTGTGTGTGTGTGTGTGTGTGTGTGTGTGTGTGTGTGTTCTTCTGAACAAGTTTGTGACTTTACTCTGCTTTCTGCAGCATAGGCCTATAGGCTTGGCTCACTAAAAGTGAGAATAATGTAGTTTGATGGTAGGATGATGTTGTTGAACGTTAAAATGACTATCATAAGGCCCATGGAGAATGCTCCGCCCCCAGACGGCTCTGCCCATATGCAGCAGTAGAGGAGCCCGGGTTCAAGTATTTATTAAAAGTGCTCGAGCCTCGTTACAATGTCCCATCCCGCGCTCACATAAACCAGTCCGTGGTAAAATTAAAAACACTAATGCACAAGTTAAATGTTTTATTCTATTTATTTTACACTTTAATAAGAGATGCTTTTTAGTTTTGTAGCCAATTGAACAAACTTTAACTTTCAAATGCTATGATCAAAATAAATATATATATATACATTTGGGACTTTTGTATTTTTTTTCCCGTTGTACCGAACCCGTACCGAACCCGTACCGAACCGTGACCCCTGTACCGAGGTACGTACCGAACCGTGACTTGTGTGTACCGTGACACCCCTAATATATATATATATATATATATATATATATTATTATTATATTATTAGGCTCAGAAATAGTTTTTTTTTACTTTCTAACTTGTCTGCATATATCACACTCACTCACTCACTCATCTTCTCCCGCTTTTCCGTTACCGGGTCGCGGGGGCAGCAGCCTCAGCAGGGATGCCCAGACTTCCCTCACCCCAGACACTTCCTCCAGCTCCTCCGGGGGGAGTCCGAGGCGTTCCCAGGCCAGCCGAGAGACATAGTCTCTCCAGCGTGTCCTGGGTCTTCCCCGGGGTCTCCTCCGGTGGGACATGCCTGGAACACCTCCCTAGGGAGGCGTCCAGGAGGCATCCGGTACAGATGCCCAAGCCACCTCAGCTGACTCCTCTCAACGTGAAGGAGCAGCGGCTCGACTCCGAGCTCCTCCCGGGTGACCGAACTCCTCACCCTATCTCTAAGGGAGCGTCCAGCCACCCTGCGGAGGAAACTCATCTCGGCCGCTTGTATCCGCGATCTTGTCCTTTCGGTCACTACCCAAAGTTCATGACCATAGGTGAGGGTAGGGGCGTAGATTGACCGGTAAATCGAGAGCTTCGCCTTTCGACTCAGCTCCCTCTTCACCACGACGGTCCAGTACATTGACCGCATTACTGCGGACGCTGCACCGATCCGTCTGTCAATCTCACGCTCCATTGTTCCCTCACTCGTGAACAAGATCCCGAGATACTTGAACTCCTCCACCTGAGGCAGGACTTCTCCACCCACCCGGAGAAGGCATGCCACCCTTTTCCGGTCGAGAACCATGGCCTCGGTCTTGGAGGTGCTGATTCTCATCCCTGCCGCGTCGCACTCGGCCGCAAACCGCCCCAGCACATGCTGGAGGTCCCGGTCTGATGAAGCCAACAGGACAACATCATCTGCAAAAAGCAGAGATGAAATCCTGAGGTTCCCAAACCGGATGCCCTCCGGCCCCTGGCTGCGCCTAGAAATCCTGTCCATAAAAATTATGAACAGGACCGGTGACAAAGGGCAGCCCTGCCGGAGTCCAACATGCACTGGGAACAAGTCGGACTTACTGCCAGCAATGCGAACCAGACTCCTGCTTCGATCATACAGAGACCGGACAGCCCTTAGTAGAGGGCCCCGGACTCCATACTCACTCAGCACCCCCCACAGAATGGCACGAGGGACACGGTCAAATGCCTTCTCCAGATCCACAAAACACATGTAGACTGGTTGGGCAAATTCCCATGAACCCTCGAGAACCCTGCGGAGGGTGTAGAGCTGGTCCAGTGTTCCGCGACCGGGAAGAAAACCGCCTTGTTCCTCCTGAATCCGAGGTTCGACTATCGGCCGTAATCTCCTCTCCAGTACCCTGGCGTAGACTTTCCCCGGGAAGCTGAGAAGTGTGATCCCCCTGTAGTTGGAACACACTCTCCGGTCCCCCTTTTTAAACAGAGGGACCACCACCCCGGTTTGCCACCCCAGCGGTACTGTCCCCTTCCTCCATGCAATGTCGCAGAGGCGTGTCAACCAAGACAGCCCTACGACATCCAGAGACTTGAGGTACTCAGGGCGAATCTCATCCACCCCCGGTGCCCGGCCACTGAGGAGCTTACGAACTACCTCAGTGACCTCGGCTTGGGTGATGGATGAGCACGCCTCCGAGCCCCAACCCTCTGCTTCCTCAGTGGAAGGCATGTCAGTCGGGTTAAGGAGATCCTCGAAGTATTCCTTCCACCGTCCGACAATGTCCCCAGTCGAGGTCAACAGCTCCCCACCAGCACCATAAACGGTGCCGGCAGAGTACTGCTTCCCCCTTCTGAGGCGCCGAACGGTCCTCCAGAATTTCCTCGAGGCCGACCGAAAGTCCTCCTCCATGCCCTCCCCGAACTCCTCCCAGACCCGAGTTTTTGCCTCCAAGACTGCCCGAGCCGCGGCCCGCTTGGCCTGCCGGTACCTATCTACTGCGTCAGGAGTCCCACCGGCCAACATAGCCCGGTAGGACTCCTTCTTCAGTCTGACGGCATCCTGTACTTCCGGTGTCCACGACAGGCACCGGAGACCTTGCGCCCACAGCTTCGAGCCACCGCGTTGACAATGGAGGCAGAGAACATGGTCCACTCGGACTCAATGTCCCCCGCCTCCCCCGGGATCCGAGAGAAGCTCTCCCGGAGGTGGGAGTTGAAGATGTCCCTGACAGAGGGCTCGGCCAGACGTTCCCAACAGACCCTCACAATCCGTTTGGGTCTGCCCGGTCTGTCCAACCTCCTCCTCCGCCAGCGCATCCAACTCACCACCAGGTGGTGATTAGTTGACAGCTCAGCCCCTCTCTTCACCCGAGTGTCCAAGACATGCGGCCGAAGGTCAGATGAAACGACAACAAAGTCGATCATTGACCTCCGGCCTAGGGTGTCCTGGTGCCACGTGCACTGATGGACACCCTTATGCCTGAACATGGTGTTCGTGATGGACAAACTGTGACTCGCACAGAAGTCCAACAACAAAACACCGCTCGGGTTCAGATCGGGGAGGCCGTTCCTCCCAATCACGCCTCTCCAGGTATCACTGTCATTACCCACGTGAGCGTTGAAGTCCCCCAGTAGAACAATGGAGTCCCCAGTTGGAGCACTATCAAGTACCCCTCCCAGGGACTCCAAGAAGGCCGGGTACTCCGCACTGCTGTTCGGCCCGTAGGCACAAACAACAGTGAGAGACCTTTCCCCGACCCGAAGGCGCAGGGAAGCGACCCTCTCGTTCACCGGGGTGAACTCCAACACATGGCGGCTGAGCTGGGGGGCTATTAACAAGCCCACACCAGCCCGCCGCCTCTCACCTTGGGCAACTCCAGAGTAGTGGAGGGTCCGCCCCCTTCAAGGAGCTGGGTTCCAGAGCCCAAGCTATGTGTGGAGGTGAGCCCGACTATCTCTAGCCGGTATCTCTCAACCTCACGCACAAGCTCCGGCTCCTTCCCCCCCAGCGAGGTGACATTCCATGTCCCCACTGTGAGGGTTTTGGTCCAGGGATTGGGTCGTCGAGGCACCCCGCCACGACTGCTACCCAGCCCACATTGCACCGGCCTTTCATGGACCTTCCTGCGGGTGGTGGGCCTACAGGAAGGCGGGCCCACGTCGCCGTTTCGGGCTGAGCCCGGCCGGGTCCCACGGGCAAAGACCCGGCCACCAGGCGCTCGCCTACGAGCCCCAACCCCAGGCCTGGCTCCAGGGCGGGGCCCCGGTGACGCCGATCCGGGCGACGTAACGGTCCTCGCTGTCTTCGTCTGCATATATATTAATGGTTAATACCATGTTGGTAAAAACCTAAGGCATATATATATATATATATATATATATATATATATATATATATACATGCATTTTTATATATCATATATTTATTTTATTAATAGGGGTTAGGGAGCCCTCTTGCCCTGATGGGCCATTTTTTGCTGGATACACAATGGAGGAAACATTGGAAGCCGTTGTGTTTGGCGATTCTGTCTGTCGAGGACGTTGAAGATGCCTTCATAATTGGATTTATGATAGCAGGATTTCTTCTAATTGGAGTGGGGACTTTCCTGGCCTATCGACAAACACGTAAGTTGTCGACAGCTGTTTTGGCCTTTTCTGAGCTGCCCGACGTTGCTGAAGGAATGAGCACGGGATCAACACTCAAACTTAAACGCTGGGAGAGCAAAGCCACAAGCTGGATGCGATTCTTGAACACAATCGCAGGCTGGCGGCGGTCTTTGAGCTCATTGACAACATGGAGAAAACCTTGGAGAAGTTGGAAGCTCGGCTTGGCGGAATTGATCACAAATTCGTCTGTTTGGAGTCACCATTGAGGAACCAGAGACTTAACGGCAGACGGAAAATTACTGGAGTCTGCCGATTTCCTTTCTTTCAATACAATTGTTGATTCTATAATCTGACCTTGACAGGGCAGCTTGGCCCGCTGCTCCAGTCACATCTCCCTGGTGGAATTTAAACAAGTGGCTCTGCCCCCACTAGCCCTCCCCCCTCTCTCAAAAACATCTGTGGACTTGTTTTCAGAACTGTACCAGGCCATAACATCAAGGACAATGGCTAAGGAGCAGCTCTGGGGCGAAGTTTTCACAGACTTACCGCTCAACACACACACACACTTACTGATAACCACCCCCCCCCCCCCCCCCCCCCCCCCCCCATCTTCAACGCCTTCCCTGGCTCCCCTCTTATCAGCCCCCCTGACACGGTCGCCGGGTTCGAGCGCCACGAAGGCCGCGGCCCTCACTTGGATGAACTGTGCCGGGATCCCGACTTGCCCACCCCCCATACCCATGCAATTTATGATGTTGTATTGTTGTTTATATGTTGCTTTTCTGTGCTGAGGTGTTTTTTTGCGCCTTGACACTAGGTATTAATACACAGTGTGAAGAGGCCTTTTTTTTTCTCTCCTCCTCCATCCCAGTGTCATCCTTCCTCTAAAAAATGGCATCCGTATTAATGGTGGAGAGTCAAGTTCTCTCATCTGATTTATGTCTGACTTGGCAATAAAGCTTTTTCTGATTCTGATTCTGATGTGACCGGCAAGTGTTTTTTTTTTTTTTTTTTTTTTAGGCCAGTGCGGTGGCCAGCAAATTTGTAGGGGAGGCCATGGCCACTGCTGCCCCCCCCCCCTGGTGGCACCACTGCCCACGGGGCCACGCAGGTCCCACGGTGTTGTTGCCGGAGGCGAAAAACTGCTGGCAGGAGTGGTGAGGACGGGGTTTCCGGGGCGGCTCTGAGCGGATTAGTTACAGCTTCACCTGCAACCTACGTGTCTTCCCGAGACACTTTTATTCCAGTGGAAAGCACCGCAACCCGGGAAAAAATGAACCAAACCCACCCGGCCCAAGTTGTCTCCAGTGGGCTACTTTAATTTTATTCAAGTGTTGTGGTAGATTCTCAGATAATAAGATGGTGTTGGTACTTTGGACTACTTTTTTGGTACGTTTGGGTCACGTGGGCGCTGGTAAGTGTTGTGCAGGCCAGATGTGACCCAGATGTCACAAAATGACAGGAGATACAAGTATTGTGATGGATAGGTGTGTGGACCAAACACTGTATAAGAAAAACTGGACACCCTGCATGCATTAACATGGAAATACAATACACACACACATACCTACGTGTGTATATACATATATATAAAAATGATCAGCCACTTTACCGGGTTGGACCCCCTTTTGCTTTCAAAACTGCCTTAATCCTTAATGGCATAGATTCAACAAGGTACTGAAATCATTCCTTGGAGAGTTTGAGAGTTAATACCTTGTCACAAGACAAATATTCATAAAAGACAAAGGTACGCAACAGTCCCTATCCACATGAGTTGGAAATTCAAGAATGGTTGCCAAATATCATAAACATTTAAGATTGTTCTTTCATTGCACATCTGAGCTTCTCAATGCGCAAAGCCTCAGTAGGTCCTGTTTGCCAAGCCTTGAAAGGAGCCAGAGGTTCAGATTTCCATAGCCTTAAAAGCAATCTTTTAGCAATGATCCCTCCTGCACAAGATTGAAGTCTCTTTTTCCTCAAACTTTACAGCGCCAGGTTGCAAATGGTTGGAACGAACAGGGCTGAGAGGCCATAACCCGCCCACCTGTCACCACATGCCTCTTAAACACAACCCTGATAGACATGGCAGCGTCAATGCCAATTTGTGTAGTCCTTGATGACATATTGATCTTTAATTGAATTCAGGTGTGTTGAATTCAGGGAAATGTCTAAAACGTGCAGGACACAGCCCTCGGGGAACAGGAATTGCCCACCCCTAATTTGATCAATCCATATCAGAGGAGCTGTGAGTGACTAAAAACATTTGCAACAAGATTGCAGTGCTGAAATGAGGCAAGGCAAGTTTATTTGTATAGCACAATTCAACACAAGGTAATTCAAAGTGCTTTACGTCAACATTAAAAGCGGCAAGACACAATTACAGTACAGTAAATTACAGTAAATAACAAATAAAATGATAAGGAAAACAGGTAAAATAATAAAAAGTACAAGTTGTTAAAAAGTAAGGGCAGTAGAGTACAGCAGGTAGGCTACACATCTCATTTTTTAAATTGCAAGAATTACATTTCTATACGGTGAAAATGTACAAAGACCAGGTTAAATACAGTATTACAAAAGTATTTTAAGGAATGGCCTCTGTATTTAACGGACGCTCTGTTTGTCAGGACATAAACATGTTTATTTCTGCTGTAAATTTAGACATTTTAACTGGAGATCATTAGAGATTAATTAGCTTTTGGAGACACACACAAATGCAGTTCTAACTACTTCCTGTGTGAATTATGGGTAGATTTGTCATGTCTAGGCCGTTTGTGCATGTCTCCAAAACCCGGAACTGCCCTGTAAAAGTGGAACCCAGGAACCTTTTACGGAGCTCAAAAAACTGTCCTTGAGAGGTACTCAGGTTGGCCAACAGGAACCTCCTGGCGTGGGGTCTCTGCTGACCTGGATTTCTATATGATCGTCAGCGCGCTCACAGCAACATAAATCATGTCACAGTTCATTTAAGCATTTGGACCAGAGATCTTTTGCTATGAGTACATTTGATGAAGTTGGAGATTACAAGAAAACAACGATAGATGGACCGGCGAGTCGGTTCGGGCTGCTGACGCCAACGTAGAGGTCCAGCAGGGGTTTTCTATTAATGTCAATCACTACAACCATGATGTTTTAAAAATAACACACCATTTATTTTATTTATTATTTGCACTCGTAAAAAGGAACATTACACAGAGAAAAAAAAGTTAAGAAAAGATGTGCAGGAGAGGTCATAAAAACCCGAAGGGCTTATAAGCGACTCCCCCCTCCTAAAAACAAGAAAAAAGAAAAAACAATAATTCACAAAACCATATAAGCACAATACATAGGCCTACAGTATTACTGATAACTCAGTTATACGATACTTCAGAATACAATTAAATAGCTTAGAAATATATTTGAATAATGGTGAATGAAAAACACAGATATATTAAAAATCTATAAACTTTTTTTCAGCTTTCTTTTGAATGCAGATAATGTTGAGCATGTTTCACTTAGATGTTTAAACTGTTCCACAGCACAACACATTGATACTTAAATGAACATTTAGCAACTGCGGTTCTACAGAAGGGGATATGCAAATCATTCCTTCTTCTTGTGGAGTATGAATGATAATAAGAATTAAACTCAAAATAATTATGAAAATGTCTGGGTAAAGTTAATGGAGAGCATATGACTTCATACATCAGGATTCCTGTTTGATTCTTATTCACATCGTAGATTGTTAGTATTTGTAATTTTTAAACAGAGGTGTGGATGGTGTTAAACGTGGAGAGTTAGTAACAATTCTTACAAAAGATTGTTGGAGTTTATGAATAGGTTGTAAAAAAGAGAAGGATAAGTGCTAGCTCAAATTAAATAACAATAAGAGATATGGGAATAAATTAAACTGTTGTACAACGTTAATAAAGTGCTTACTTTTAAAAACCACAAGTAGTATCCATTGTTTACGTGTTTTTATTCTCTTTATTCTTTTGTTGTTTCAGTCGAAGGTTGTTGTGTTGTGTGAAGGGGCCAAGGAGACGCTACCTGTCAGAGCTTCCTGTCTGGCAGATCTGCCTGAACTCCTGCTCATGGAAACGCACCTTAAGAGTCTGTTTGGTTGAAAAAACTCTGAATTTGACCTCAGAAATTCACACATTTTCAAGAAAAAGCTTATATTTTCTTGATTTCAGACTGTACAAATTAGCCAGTCAGAAATGTTGAAGTTGAAGAGAAAAGAAACAGAAAAAATGCAAAAAATATGCGTGCATATCTGAGAATTTCAGTTCTTCATAGTGAAGTACGTGGCTAGAAATAAAGGCAGATTTTTTTTTTTTTTAATTCATCATTAAATGAGCCTGACCTGGGGCCTTTGGGGTCTAGGGACTGAGTTGGATTTGGACAGCATGAATATGAGTATAAATCCCTGGTGGATATTTAGCTGGGTTTAGGCAGCCACAGCAAACTCCCTCAGTCAAGGGCTGAAGCACATCTGGGCCACATTTGGACCAACTATTCTTTGTCGTCTATCAGTCAAAGGAAGCTGGAATGCTATATCCTTAACACTAGTGAAAGATCCTCGTGTTCGTTTGTCTGGTACCATAAGAAAACCAGTGAACAGAATCAAATGTTAATACAAGCTTTAATTATATCATGCACAATATTTTCCAACCAGAGGTGCAGTTTTCTCAAACCACATAGGTAAGAGAGAAATGCACACTGTGGTCATCAATCCAGTCATATTTATACTGAAAAAGGAGGCGTTTTGTACTAGGGATGGGACGATACGGGTAACTCACGATTCAATACTGTGGTGATATGTGGTCCACGATAACAATAATATCACGATACACAATATCTACAATATTCGATATATTGTAAGAAATTTCATCAACGATATATCACGATATATGTGACTGAAAAAGAAAAAATACATAACTACAGAAAACGTCTGTAGTTATGCATTTATTCACTGCCCAAACTTAATACAATGTACAAAGAAAGTGCATTTGTATAGAGCCTCACTGCCTCCTAGGCTTGTAAATGTAAACACTGTACAGCTGGACAAATTAAAGTGCATGAACAATAATAACATGTTTTATATAAACCAGGACAGTGCACTGCTTTGTTTCTAATACTGAAAAGTCAGTAAGCAACTTAATTTTGCATAGTACCTCACTGCCTCTTAGGCTTGTAAATGTATCCCTATGGAACAATTTACCTACATCCCTAAAATCATTATCTTCGCTTTGTTCAAAGTTGTTAAATTGTACATTTTTTCATGCAATTATCCTACATCTTCTTCATTTTTTTCCATATTTCAATAATTCAGTAGTGTTTTTCTTTTTCATGTTAAATTGTCTTTTTCTGTTTTATATTATCTATTTCTATATTGTGTTTTTGCTTTTGCTTTTGTTATTGTTATGTTTGTTTTATAAAGGGGAGGCATTTTCATAAGCCTTTTTGGCTTCCTCCTCTCCTGCACAATGCTTCATTTGACCTTTGTTTTTTACTGTTCTGTTTTATGCGCAAAACAAACTAAACTAAACTAATGTAAACACTGTACAGCTGGACAAATTGAAGTGCATGAACAATAGTGCGGTGACAAACACGTAAATCCATTATGTGTGTTGTAATAAAATATATTTATTTTTTTCCCCACCACTATTTTGTACATTATAGGAGCTGATGTTGAACCTTATCTGGGAGGCAACTGCAGGGAAAGAAACTTAAACATGTCACACTTTCAGCCATATATTTTTCTGTTGTCTATCTCTAATCCGACATGCCAACCCAGCAAAGATCTACGACAACCAAAACCCAGAGAAAAACAGCAGGAGACCCATCAATCTTAAACATCCGTTCCTCTTCACCGTCCTCACCTAAAGAAGAACTCAGCTAATCAGTCTGCTCATAAAACAGGAGGAGATTCTGCACTGAGAGCAACCATCAGTGTACAATCTTATAGAAAAACCCCTCATACTTTTATCAATTGAATAAAATCCTAACACTAGTAACTATCATGTATGAGAAGTGTGTGACGAGCTGGGACTGGCAAGTGCTGTGAAGGCCAAGAAAAAGCAGATTTGGTCCATGCCTGCTGGATATGTGAGTTACGGATATGTGAGTGCAGACAGTGAGTCAGCGCTGCTCGTCACGACGATGTGGACCAAGGAAAACTGCAGATGTAGATGAGGCTTACACTGCAAAAACTCCAAATCTTAAGAATATTTGTCTTATTTCTAGTTAAAATGTCTAATTTTTCAGTCAAAAAATCTCATTACACTTAAAACAAGACTCATCACTGGAAAAAACAACAATTTTCACCTGTTTCAAGTATATTTTCACTTAAAATAAGTAGAAACATCTGCCAGTGGAACAAGATTTCTTTTCTTGTAATGAGAAGATAAATCTTGCAGATTTTTCTACTTATTTCAAGTGAAAATTTACTTGAAACAGGTGAAAATTGTCAAATAACAAGTTATTTTTCTGGTAATGACTCTTGTTTTAAGTATAATGAGATTTGTTGACTAAAAATTAGACATTTTAACTATAAATAAGACTAATATTCCTAGTAAGATTTGGAGTTTTTGCAGTGTATTTTTCCGGTCACAAGTAACTGGGTCAAAATAAGGAACTTAAAATTCTTCATTCAGTTTGTTTAACAATGTTGTCACGCAAAATTTACATCTGAAAAAATAAATGTAAGTGGAATGATTTGATAGTAAATAATAATGTTGTTAATAAATAAGCCTAATGTTCTGATGGTAATAGAATCAATATTTCAACTTTAAATAAACATTACAACTATAGGCTACAGATAAGATAAGATAAGATAAGATAAGATAAGATAAGATAATCCTTTATTTTCTCCCTCAGTGGGGAAACTTACAGACGGGCATCCTGGAAAACAGAAGTACTTTGGATTTATCTACATTTGGCATGTCGGGCTCAGTTACAGCACTGGATAGTCTTATATTGGCCAGATGTGGCAGATGTTATTAGCTGCATGACACTGACATGAGAGCACATTAGGCAAATGAAAATACAGTTTTGGTTGATATGGCTGAGTTTCTTTGGCCACATTCACCATGAGTCAGGGAGTCAAACGTGTCAGGGGATGGGAGTGAGGAATGAGTATAATAACTGGAATTACGGCCTCAGAACACAACATTAATGTCTCCCAGTGGCTCATATCAACTATAATAGCCCATTTGATTACTGGCGATCAAGTGCGGCGTATCTCAGTAAATATGATGATGAAAGAGCAATTCATTATTGTGGTGATAATTAAAATGTAAGAATCACGGTAGCCACAGGATTTAGACTGTGAACAAAAATAAAGTTCAGTTGTCTGCTACGTTTAAACGCCATATTTAACTAAAAAGAAAAGAGCAAAACATGATTACCCTAGAATGATCCTGGTGACATTTGTATGTGTAAGCACATGCATGTGTTTTGTGTGGCTTATCTTATCAATAATAAGTGTTTCCACTGAAACTTTCCAAACCAGTAAGAAGATGTATCTCAGTCTTAATATTTTAATTCCTTTTTTATCTTCTGAATAAACCGCAGCGGATTGAAGTTATGCCTTTGAAGCCATAGCTTCTGCATCTCAGCGCAAATAATGTTTTTGAAGCTCTCTTGCAAGCATTCGCCAAAAACACATTTCTAGAGTAAAAGCAATACTTTGGGACCTTCAAACACAGTATTTAAAGCATTTTTAACAAATACTTGCAGTTCTTTAAAACAGAATAGTTAATATGAGAGGAGACTGCACTCTTGATTCTTTCATAATTTAACAAAAACTATGTTCACGCCTGAAGTCAGAATGTTTATCTGAGGAGTTCCAGTATAAAAAAAACGACTCAACTAATAGTGAGGAGTTACAGTATACTGCTGTATTTTAATAGTTAGGAACAGGTGGAGGATATAAAACTGAACAACTGACAGCTAACTCTTTATCCTTTGAACCGCTGCTCTTAACTCCATTTAAATTAGAAATATATGTTAGGAGTCCTCCTCCTCTGGCTGGGAGAGCCAGCAGGTGCTGCTCATCTTCAATCAGCCCCAGCTGACACTAATCACTAATCACTAATCACCAGCCCAGGCACAAAAGGAGACCTGGGGCCAGATTCACCAATATGTTCTTAAGAACGATCTTAAGAAATGTCTTAAGATCAACCGGAGACTGGAGTGACTGGTTTTGGAGTAGTTGTTCCTTCAAAGAGTATAGAAATGAATAGAAGAACTTCAGACCATTTAGCAGTCTACACAGTAGAGATGCTGGGTGTGCTTATTGCTTTAAAATGGGTGGAAAAGATTCAAGTTAAAAAAATAGTGATTTGTACAGATTCAACTGCAGTTCTAGCTAGTATGAGATCGTCTCATTCAAAGAGTCGTCAAGGTCTGCTGTATGAGGTCCTTCAGTCAGCCACAAGATCAGTTTTAAAGGGAAGTGACATTAAGTTTTTATGGGTCCCTGCTCATGTTGGAGTTAAGGGAAATGAGATGGCAGACAAGATGGCCAAGAAGGCAATACAGAAAACGGTGGTAGAAATGAATGTGAATATTAGCAAGTCTGAAGTTAAAAGTGTGATCTGGGAAAAAGTGAATTTAATGTGGCAAGAAAAATGGAGCAACGAGGTCAAAGGAAGGCATCTATATAATATTCAAGAGAGCACTAGAATTAAAAGGGTGGGTAGTGGGAAAAGAAGAGAAGAAATTGTATTGACAAGGCTAAGATTAGGGCATAGTGCCCTAAACAAAAACTTGAAGATTATAGGGAAACATCAGAATGGTTTATGTGAAGATTGTCAAGAAGATGAGACAATAGAGCAGTGTTTCTCAATCCTGGTCCTCGAGTACCACTGTCCTGCATGTTTTAGATGCTACCCTGCTTCAGCACACCGTGATAAAAGTACCTGTGTCATCAACAGAGCTGTGCAGACCTTGGTGACAAGCTAATGAGGACCTTTAATTAGAATCAGGTGTGTTGGTGCAGGGAAACATCTAAAACATGCAGGACAGTGGTACTCGAGGACCAGGATTGAGAAGCACTGCAATAGAGCATGTTTTACTGAGTTGTAGGAAATATGAGATGGAAAGGGAGACTATGAACAATAAATTGAGAGGATTAGGAGAACAGGAATTTAATATTACAAGTCTGTTAGGAATGCAGAATAGAAAACATGTGAAAGCATTAATTGAGTTTTTAAGAGACACAGAGTTATTTGAAAGAATATAGTAAAACAAAGAATGAGTGTATGAATCAGTTTCAGTAGTCTGGACCATGAAAATGATCCAGAAGAGGGCGGTAATGCACCGGAAAAAACTGGATGCCAACCGCCAATAAACCTCAAAAAGAAGAAGAAGATGTCGTCTTAAGATCTAAAATTAAGAAGTTCATAAGAAAGTTCTTAAGTGAAATTCCTCAATATTTTCTTAAGAACCGTCTTAGGAACTGTCATTTCTTACAAATTTCTTATTTTTCCTACTTAAGAACTTCTTAAAATATGTCATTGCATTGCACGCGCGAACAAACAACATTTATACAGGTAGTTTGGTCTTAACCGTCAGTCACTCACTAAACATGGAGAAGGAGAAAAAGAGATGCAGGAACTTTTCAAGGTTATGGTGGATGAGATTAATGTGCAAAAAAAAATACTATTGGGGAAAATTAATAATAACTAACTACCACGCTAACTAACATGCTAACAAACAGTTAACAGGCTATTTGTGTAATTAATTGCAAAGTGTATCCTCAAACTAAAGGTGATATTAGAGTTTTACCTTTTCACAGAAGACATTTTAAGACGGGTCAAGGTTGTCTTAAAGTAAAGAAAAAAGTCAAGAACAAATTTGAGAACTTTTATTTCAAGAATACCATTTATTCTTAAGTTTTCTTAAGTTGAGAAAATACTTAAGCACTTTTTTGGGAGAATATGACTTCTTCTCTTTTTTCTTCTTAAGACTGAACTTAAGAAAAAAATGACACTTAAGAAGATTTTTTTTCTTAAGAATGTTTTGTGAATCCGGCCCCAGGACCTTCACTCAGTGCTTGATCGGACTGAACCCATGTGGTAACTATCTGGCTCTTTGGGAATTTTCTCCAGCTTTTTGCAGCTCGCAAGTTTGAACTTTTTTTGTCTTGCTTGGTTTAATCCCTCTTTGTTTTTTGTCCCAAGGCTTTTTCCCTGTGTCTACGTTGCCTCCCTGGAAACCTCCTCGATGCGTCTGCTCCTCTCGCAACCATCTCATGGTTCTCTGTGACCCCCTGCCATCTACTCCCGAATGACCCTCGTCTCCTGGTCCCCCAACCATCTATTTCCCCCTTTCCTCTGCCTCCCCCTTTCCTTTGCCTTTCCTCTGCCTTCCCCTCCGGATCTCACCCTGAGTTAGTTTTCCCTCCCTGGACTGGTTAGTACACGCACACTCATTTCATAAAACACACATACAGTAGTTTTTTACACATCTCATTAATGTACAGACTCACCACATTCCCTCCATTTTATTATCCCTAGGATAGTGTAGGGTTTTCCCTGCTACATTAATAAACAGCCTTCTGGGTCTTAAGTGTCATTTTTTTCCTAAGTTCAGTCTTAAGAAGAAGAAGAGAAAAAAGAGAAGAAGTCATATTCTCCAAAAAAGTTTCTTCTTAAGAAAAAACTTAATAAATGGTATTCTTGAAATAAAAGTTCTCAAATTTGTTCTTGACTTTTTCTTAACTTTAAGACAACCTTGACCTGTCTTAAAGTTTCTTCTGTGAAAAGGTAAGCCTCTAATATCACCTTTTCCAACACATTTTAGTCAAGTTTAGACTAGTAGTCATAGTTTGAGGATATACTTTGTAATTAATTACACAAAGAGCCTGTTAACTGTTTGTTAGCATGTTAGTTAGCGTGGTAGTTAATTATTATTAATTTTCCCCAATAGTATTGTTTTTCACACATTAATCTCATCCACCATAACCTTGAAAAGTTCCTGCATCTCTTTTTCTCCTTCTCCATGTTTAGTGAGTGACTGACGGTTAATTTAAATTGTTTGGTTTCCTGTTTGTTTGTGGTTGGCTACTCAGGTTCACCTCAGGTTTTGGGTCGGACCCAACTTATATATATATATACTGTATGTATGTATGTATGTATATATATATATATATATATATATATATATATATATATATATATATATATATATATATATATATATATATATATATATATATATATATATATATTCTTGTCAGCAGTTAAAATGTACTAAATTAACTAAGTTATGAATAATCATACAAGAGAGTGTTTTATTTATTTTTTTGTCTGCATATATATTAATGGTTAATACCAAGTTGGTAAAAACCTAAGGCATATATATACCGGTATGCATTTTTAATATATAATCCTATATATTTTAATATATCATATATATTTTATAGTGTTTTTTTTTTTTTTTTTTTTTTTTAAATGTGGGGGGTCGGGGTGAGGGGTGACATCCTGTTTTCTTTTTGAGGACAGGCAGCAGCTTTAGCTCAGACAGGTTGATGCAGTGCAGGCCTGCAGCCGCTTGAGGGCGCTGCTGCCTAGAGTTTGTCGTCTTTTCACCTGCGTGAAGGGATTCCAAACAATAACGACTTAGATTTCAGAGTGATACAACTGTTTTGGAGGGAGTTGTAGTTACTGAGCTGATCTCCAGCAACTCCTCTCATGGGGGCGGATTGTGGCTCCTGCTGCAGCCCCATCCCTGAAGGTGAACTTCAAGCAGGAACAAAGGTGGAGGGGAGGGGGGGTGACACTTCACCTTGATGATGTAAAACCCAACCAGTGTGTAAAACTCTTGTTTGTAAACATTTCTTGACCTTCCCAAGTGTTTTTATTGCTGTTTTCTACAAAAGTGGATTTACCAAAGTCATTTTACGCACCGAGACTGTGCGTCATCGTGGATTATTCTTAATTTTTTTTATTTTTTCTATTTGTGTGCATCAAAAATAAAAGAGAGGAAAGAAGTTGGGATGGGGGCAGGAAGGAATACAGACATTTAAGGACACAGTTAAGCTGCTCTTTATGCGCAATTACGCACGCTCGTCCTTAGGGACATTTTTAGTCCACGTTCAGAGTAACAAATGCCAAATGTCCCAAAAGATTTGTTTTAAATGGTACCACACTGTGTGAGTGTCTGTGTAAAGTGCGCTAAACAGTAGCTTATTTCCCCGATGGGTCTTTTGACGTCACGCATGTGATATAGGCTATACAATGCGCACCGGCGAGTTTAAAGTTCCTGTCTCCCTCCACTTCAGGCCGGATATTCAGCCGGTGTGCCAAAGACTACGAGAAACACAGCAGTATTTTAGGTCAGGTTATTTGGGGAAGTGCCAAAAAGTGATTGCCTGCCAGAATTTGATTTCTGGCCGCGGGAGCGCGCACAGCAGCCCGTTGAGCAATAGCGCTAAAACGTCAGATTTTCAGATTATGAAGCTCAAGAATGAGATCAAGTCCTATTTCGGCAGAAACAAGTTTTCATTAACTGTATTTGACCTTCAATCAATCTTTGGCAGGTGAAAATGCCTATATTTGTGCTGTAATGGTCCTTTAAAAGAGTTAAAAGCAATCCTGTGAGGCGCTCTAGTGTTTATATTATGAAGCTCAAGAATGAGATCAAATCATATTTAGGTAGAAACAACCTTTCATTAACTGTATTTGTCCTGCAATCAATTTTTGGCAGGTAAAAAGACCCATTTTCAGGGGAGAAATCAGATTCTGGCGACTCGGGCTCGTGCGTAAAGACGCGGACGCTTTGCACAGATGGATTCTGACATCGGCGCGTCGTGAAGAGATAGACATCAACTAAACGCAGTCTCTCTTGACTGTGGTTGGGAAAAGGAATTACTCATTCTTCACGCCAACACCTGCACTTCTGTGCGCGTCGATGTCACCATAGCGCACGGCTTTTCTTCAGCTCCATGGATGAGAAGAATCAGCAGGCGGCAGAATGGTTGTTTTGGGTGCGACTAACGGGACTTTTGGAGGTGACAAGGTGAGGTCGTCGTTTATGGTGGAGGATAAAGTTGGAGGAATCATGATCTCTGAGGGGGTCGCTCCGCGGCTGCTGGAGATGGCGCAGGGCGCAGCGGAGGCTGTAGCGGCGGCAGCAGCTTCAGTTTCAGCAGCTTCAGCAGCAGCAGTGTCTCCGTCCAGCTCCAGTCAGCCGCGGGTCGTGATGGAGAGCAACGGGACGCGCTGCGGGGAGCAGATCCTGAGCCACGGCCGCGCGGAGAAGGTGCTGATCGGCGGGGTGCTCACGCTGCTCACGCTGTCCACCATCTGCGGGAACCTGCTGGTGGTCATCTCCGTGTGCTTCGTGAAGAAGCTGCGCCAGCCCTCCAACTACCTGATCGTGTCCCTGGCCGTGGCCGACCTGTCCGTGGCGCTGGCCGTCATGCCCTTCGTCAGCATCACGGACCTGATCGGCGGCCGCTGGGTGTTCGGACACTTCTTCTGCAACGTCTTCATCGCCATGGACGTGATGTGCTGCACCGCGTCCATCATGACTCTGTGCGTAATCAGCATCGACAGGTGAGCTCAAGGTGGAGTAAGATGTTTATTCCGGTTAACCTCAAACAGCAAGGTAGAAGTTGTTAAGTTAATATATATAGCATATAAATATATATACATATTTATTTTATTATATATAAATAAAAAAATATATATATATATATTTATTTATTTTATTATATTTTATATATATATATATATATATATATATGTATATATATGTATATATATATATATATATATATATATATGTATATATATGTGTATATATATATATATATATATATATATATATATATATATATATATATATATATATATATATATATATATATATATATATATACACACACATATATATATATATATTTTATATATATTAATAAAATAAATGATATATATTGTGTATTAAAAATGCATATATATTTATTATATATATATATTTATATATATATATATATATATATATATATATATAATATATATTAATAAAATAAATGATATATATTGTGTATTAAAAATGCATATATATTTATTATATATATATATATATATTTATATATATATATATATATTTTTTTTTTTTTTTAATATTTTTTTTAATATATTTAATATATATATATATATATATAATATATATATATTATATGCATTAGGTTTTTACCAACATGGTATTAACCATTAATATATATATATACAGCCAAAAAACAAACAAACAGCAAGTTAGAACATCATCACTGGTCATTGAGACCAAACATGGTACACTTTTATTTGTCTGCTACTAATTTATTCAACTTCCATGACCTTTAAATCCACTGAGTCAAACAAAGATTTTTGTCGGCTGCATATATATTTTGCCATTCATATCCTTTAATCCTCCATTTAATTATCTGACAAAGATCCAGTACTGAGTACGTGTCTCAGCCTGATAATCAGTTTGGTCTCAGTCTACTGACAGAGATCAAGCTCTTTAGCTCAGGGTCTCCTTCAAGGGCCACTACCTGGACCTGGAGAGACAGAGTGACTGCTGTGTTGATATATGCAATGACATGTCTTGAACCTTTCAGCTCAGCTCCTTGTGCACACCAGACCGAGTCCTGACTTAAGATCCAGTCTAAACGGATTAGGAGTCAGCATGACAAATGACTCATATATTGTTAAAAATGTTGCTTTTTTAGATGTAGATCATTACCAGATTTTTAAACTTGAAACTCTTGAAATTGATGTTTTCACTAGTTTTATAGATCGGTTTGCACCAGTGTTTTTGTTTTCATTTCTCAAGTGTGAAGATAAATAATTCAAAAACACCTTTAAGATTGGACTGTGGTGTAACTGTAGCCTTAAGCTTTACCCAGCATGCTTGGGTTAGCCGATCACATATGGTCCTTATCAACATCCTGGAGCTTTTCATTCATAAAATTACCCAGTGTCCATCTGGGGCTGCATATGGCATCCGCGGGTTGTGGTAAAGGGCTTGGCTTTCAGGGATCATGTTGAGTCAGGGATCAGCAAGGCTGTCTCTACATGTCTGAGGCTTCTATGCCAGGTTTGGTTGTAGGGTGAGGGTTAGGGTCTGGTGATGTCATCTGTGCAGCATGCTGGGGCTACATTTACGTCATTATCCTGCTTCTGACCTGACATAGCTGCCAGTTTTCCTGTCATACCTGCTGGCAGACGTGACCTGTTGTGTGGCAGCCAGATGACGGTTTTGAATTCATTATCCTGTCAGTGCAAGCCGCAGCTTCCCAATCATTAGGGCTCGAGCACTTTCAGTCCGAGGCCCTATTGTATCTAGGAATTTTTTTTTGTTTCTCGTTTTTCTTCCGATGAAATGAGGGCCTTTTTGCCCCCCTAAACGTGCCCAAAAAGTCACCAAATTTTGCACGCAAGCCAGGCCTGGCGAAAAATTTGATATTTAAAGCAGCACAATGTAACTTTCAGCTTTTCTGTTTCACCAAGTGAACAGACGGAACGCAAAAAAAAAAGATGTTAAACTGCTGGAAAGGAACTGGAATTTACCGGGATACCTTAAACAAGGAAGCCAGGGAGCGGTATATGGAGAAAATAATGATTATTAACGGTCTGGATCTTTAGAAGGATTTACTGCCGCAGTTCTGCACAACCCACGTCTTACTACCTTGTTTAGGAGTGTTTGGCAGCTGCTTTGGTAAATGTTTGACTCGCCATGTGTTTCAATAAATTAGTATAATAGTACAACATACAGTACATGTTTTGTATTACTCTTACTTTTCTTTTCTTTTTTTTGACTGCTTTGAAGAGGCTCCGAGGCGTGAGCAATATTTTTTTTTCCTCGTGAGATTATTTTTTTCCTCTGCAGCTATAAATCAAATAGTTCATATTTTTTCCTCAACAAAATTAATCGCACCGCAGAGAGCTGGCCAACAACAGCGTTTAGCTGGAGAAGTGGGGAATAAAACCCGTTTGAATGATCCGACCCCGGTCTGTGAGTGTTTGTTTGTGGTTTAATAAACCCGTGTTTTGATCCGACCCCGGTCTGTGTGCGTGTTTGTTTGTTTACTGAGGAACGTTATGTTTGGTCGGACTCGTTACAGCCGCGATCCAACCGAGCCGACGACTCTTTTACTCTTTTAATTTGTTATCTCAGATAATTGGCCGGCCTGCGTGGTTCTGCCTCCGAGCAGGAAAGCGGTGAAAAGTTAAACCATTAGCGATCTTTTCCCCACGTCTGTTGTGTGGAGCTGCTGCAGCCACAATGCAGCAACGGGTTACCAGCTTCTGCTGAGCTCTGCGCTCCACGCCCCACCCATTTTCGTCTCGACTACGAATCGGGAAGGAGGGGGGAGTGACGTATGCCGTAAAGCAGTCAAAGCCGTAAAAATGTGTAGTTTTTTAGTGTGGAAAGGTTCCTACCATGCTCATCAAAGTTACATAGTGCCAGTGAAGGTGATACAGACCCCCCAGACCATGACAGAGGTTCATTAAACCTGCTGGAAGTTGATGTACCATCACAATGACTCTGGAAATGTGATATTAAGGTGGAGAAGTTACGTAGTGTCGCTTTAATGGTTTGCATTAATGGGCGTGACAAAATGGCTCAACAGCGCCCCCTTGAAAACTTTGCGCCTCAAGCCCCACAATACGGTTTGACGTACATGCATGAAAATCGGTACACACCTGTATCATGTCGCAACTTAAAGAAAAGTCTCTTGGCGCCATGGCCGAAACCGAACAGGAAGTTGGCTATTTTGAATTAATCGTGTAATTTTGCCGCAATTTATGCCATTGCTTCGGCCGCTTCTTCGCCCGAACCGTAACGTGCACCCAGGTGTGTTATACATCAAAATGTGCGTCTCAATCCTGCGACGATGCACATTACTTTTCTCAGTCAAAAGCGTTACCATGGCGACGATAGACGCTAAAAAGCGCGCCCCTCCCTTCTTCTGATTGGTCCATATTTGATAGTTCCTACTTTCTACCATAACTTTTGAATGGTTTGACATAGAGAGTTGTGGGTGGTTTCATCCACTAAATGTCCAGGCCTGAAGAATCTACATGCAAGTCATACAAGCTTCCACTGCAGCCTGAACGTGCACAAGGGTGCGAGGGCCCGTTCATCGCTGCTTGCAGCTTTAATTCCCGCTTACTTTTGTTTCATTCTCAAGTATCTAAGTGCTTCACATTGAAGGATGTCAGTGTTTTTCGCTTACAGGAAACTTTGCTGGCTACAAATGAAGACAGATGATTTATCTTTTCCCCGTATTCTGTAAACTGACTGTGATCTTTGCAGTATGGGAGCCCCCTCTGGCTGTGGGGACACATGCATCTGCACAGTCACCGCCCTGCCAGTGTGTGGGGGTTTCAAAACATCATTACAAGCTTTTGATCATTGTGGGTCTTAGTATTAGGAAATAACAACCTCAACTACGATGAAAAACAACACATTTTTCACTTTTTGCCGTTATTGATTTAATAGCATAAAATGTGTGAGCAATAGTAAATACCAGCACGATTCAGGAGCTGGTAGAGTCAACCTCAGCAGTGATACTTTGTGGGTGCCATTTCCTGCTTGACCGTATCCATCTTTGACCTGGTTGTGGGGGAATTTCAATCCATTCCTCTTTACAGCGTTGCTTCAGTAATGGAGGTTTTGTGACGTCTGTCTCGACACAGCTCTCTTCCACAGTATATTCAATTACATTAAGTACACCGTTCCAAGACCTGGATTAATTTAGGTTTCATGTGTTGCTGGTGTGTTTTGGATAACATGCAGAGGAGTTTAGGGCCAGCTGAATCAGTGCAGGTCACCCACATTCCTGCGGCTGTAAAAAAAATGATCCCCCCCCCCCCAACCGCCGTGCTGGACAGTTGGTTGGAGTCATATCTACAAACAGCTCCACCTTGGTCTCATCTGTCCACAGGACATTGTTCCACGGGTCATGTGGTGTGCTCAGTTGCATTTTGTGGACCTCAGTCGTGTTTTAATGCTTTTTTTTCTTTGATTTGATTCCTTTTATTTTTCTCATCTTTTTCTTTCTGTTCATGCTCTGAGTAGGAGAAGATGACATTACACAGCAGTGTCAGATAGGCTCTGATCATCAAGAGCTTTGTTAGCCAAGAAGAGTTTCTCTTATCCTCTCTTCACAAGACATTTGCATATATTTGCAAGGAGTGTGTCCACATGACAAAGAATCTAGTCATACATTGATTGTGCTATTTTATTTATTTATTTTTTGTCTGCATATATATTAATGGTTAATACCATGTAGGTAAATACCTTAGGCATATATATATATATATATATATATATATATATATATATATATATATATTTATTTTATTAATTTTAATTTATTTATTTTATTGTCCTGGAATTTAACATGTTTGCTGAGGCTTGTACGGTCTCAGATTCAGCTCTTGAATTTCTCTTGCATGGTGTGATTTGGAGGGTAAATTTAAACCCTTTTGAAAACGTTCCACTTGTAGTATAATATCGAAATATACGGTTCAGTTCAGTTCAACTTTATTGTACCAGAAGGGAAATTTGCCTTGCAATTGACCTAAAATGAATAATCTTTCTAACAGCCCACGTTTATTTTCTTTTGGCATATTCAGTGTTGAATATTAATTTATTTTATGAGTTGTTTGTCAGAGGTTATCTTTGTCAGATAAGTGCCACTATGAGCAGATCACTTTTATTTGGTTTATTTGTAAGGATCCCCATTAGCTATTCTAAAAACAAGACATAAAGAAGGAAAACAAAATAACACGACAAAGCTACATTAAACTTTACCGTACATGAAAATCATTATCTTAAAGCAAAAAAAACATACATGAAACATTCCAATATACAGTAAAACATCATCTAGGCCGTGAAAATCAGATCAAAAACTACACCTTACCCTGTCCAGTATGTATATGTGTCTGTATAAGTGTGTGTGTGTATGGTATCCTATACATATGATATTCCAAGGTGTTTCTCAATTTGCCTTTTGAATATTGATTTCTGTGTTAACTTTTATGATGTTTACACATGAATAAGCATGAGATTAAAAGAGGGTGTACTCAATTTTGCAAACATATTGACTGTTTGGGGGGATTTGCTTCTCTCCAGGTATCTGGGCATCACGAAACCGCTGACGTATCCTGTTCGTCAGAACGGCTGCGGCATGGCCAAGATGATTGTGTCAGTGTGGCTCCTCTCCGCCTCCATCACCCTCCCCCCGTTGTTCGGCTGGGCCCAGAACGTCAACGACGGCCGAGTCTGCCTCATCAGCCAAGACTTCGGCTACACCGTCTACTCCACGGCCGTGGCCTTCTACATCCCCATGTCGGTGATGCTCATCATGTACTACAGGATCTTCAGGGCAGCCAAACTCAGCGCAGCCAAGCACACCATCACGGGCTTCCCCAGGATAGCGGTGCAGCGTGCAAGGGCGTCCCTACGAGGGGGGACAGGGGGCCACGCTGCCAAACAGCCGTCAGAGTCCGGGGAAACTGGAAGCGTTGAGGGGACGGAGGCAGAGCAGGAGGAAGCTGAGGAGGAGGAGGAAGAAAGCCTGGACTGCGTTGCGGTGGCGTTGAAGCTCCAGCGGGAGGTGGAGGAGGAGTGCAGCAGCCGCGTTTCCCGCCTGCTCAAGAGCGGCGAGCACCACCAGCGGCGCAAGAGGAAAAACCAGTCCATCTTCAAGCGAGAGCAGAAAGCGGCGGCCACTCTCGGCATCGTGGTCGGAGCGTTCACCTTCTGCTGGCTGCCGTTCTTCTTAGTGTCGACCGCCAGGCCGTTCATCTGCGGCGTGGAGTGCAGCTGCGTGCCGCTCTGGCTGGAACGGACTCTGCTGTGGCTCGGGTACGCCAACTGCCTCATCAATCCCTTCATTTACGCCTTTTTCAACCGCGATCTGAGGACCACCTACAGTAACCTGCTGAGGTGCCGCTACAGGAACATTAACCGCAAACTTTCAGCGGTCGGTATGCACGAGGCGCTAAAACTGGTGGAAAAACCAGAAGCTGATGTGTGAGACTGATGCTTTGTAAACGAACAGTGGACGCTGCAGACTCACTTTGGTGCGATGAAACCGGACCCCTGCCCCAATGACTGTGTTGTGCATGTTCAAAAATGCCGGTTTCGATGCACGCTGATTTTGCACTCAGCTTCTGTGGGTGGAACCCTCCAGCTCAGTGGCCAGGGAGAAGTTGAGGGAGCTCAGCCGGAGCACCACGCTACACGTTATCACAGTCACGGTGTCTTCACAGCTTCCAAATGTCAAGTATTTCCTCAAGTGGAGCAGTTGTGATTCAAACTCTTGATATGTAAAAATTGTACGTAACATGTACATGTACATCAGTGTTCTTGCTGTCTTTTGGACAAACTGCTCTGATCTGCTGGACCTGATACACGTTTATATTTTCTGCTTATTTTGTCGGGTATCGTTGTGTTGAGAGAGCTCTGTTGAAAATCTATTTATTGACCAATCATTTTTGTGATGGGTAGCTCATTTATGAACAAAGCCGCAGTTTTAGGTGAAGAAATCCAGAACACGACCATGCAACAGACAACAAGCTGCAGATAAAAAAAGGGAATTAGGCCACGTTTACACATTACAAAAACGGATATTCCCCCCTCTACATTTTTAAAAATACCATCATTTACACCAACCCACATAAATATGCTGTTAATGGGTGCTATGAGCTGCCAAACCTACAGGGGGCAGTGTAACGAGAAGCATAGAGTCATGCTAGTCAATCAAAATCCCGGAAAAAAAATGACATGAGTAACTACAGTGACCAAACAAATTAAAAACACAGGTCGCACACATGACGCTGGTAACGTTTCTGTGGAATTATGTGACGGTCTGAAGCCTAAATGTCCGTTTCTCTCTGTTTACAAGCAAATCTCCACAGAGTTTTCAGTAATGATCGTTTTTGGTGACTTTAAGCTTCGTTTTCGTGTTAACGTACGGCCAAAATGCATGAAAACACCACCGTTTTTGCTACGTGTAAACAGGGCTTTAATGTACTGTATTCAGACACTTTGTGAATGTGACTGTGCTGCTTCCTGCACGGCCATGCCCGGTTTGTGTGCAGCACAGTCTCTTTACAGATCACACTCCTAGTGTTACATTTCACACAATGTTTAACAGTTACTTTGCATTTCTGGGTTTTACAGAAGGGGCTACATCCGGCTTGCTGGTCTGACTGAATTCAGAAAGTGAGGAACAACTCAATCTCTTGATGAACCATCTACATCTGTGGTGCCAAATAGTTAGCTGTCACTTTAGCCACTTAGCACCTGAAGAGAACTTGACCTCTCAGCTCTGAATAAAGATCAAGCAGAGCGTAATTATTCTTATATTAAATACAATATGTCTATATGTGTAATGCAGCCATGATCCCAAAAACTATGCCACAAATTTTGCAGAAATGTGTGGTTTCATATGACTTTAGCTAATGAGGTATATAAAACTTCTCCCCTATACAGTTTTCATGGATGTGCAATGTAGCTGTGGTTTGAACAAGACTGTAAATATGTTTATTTATGCTGCAAAGTTGGACATTTTGACATAGAGGTCAATGGAGTTTTACTCGCCTTTGGAGCCAAGAGGAATTGCACATCCGTGTTCACATCAGAGGAACCCAGATGTTGCCCCTTCTGTAGAAGCACAAGTCGCCTGTAAGCAGGACTAGAGCATTCAGACTACTCTGCTTATCTGTTGATTGTTCTTATTTCCAATGACAAAACTTGACATGTTATTTTGGTGCGTCAGAAAATGGTATCACAGTTTTTAAGATTGTAAAAAAAAAATTAAGAACCCAACTGCCTTGTAAGCTGCCTTGGTGTAGTACCCTGAAATGGGGGTGCTACACCCCTCTGAAATGCATTGAAAAGGAATGCACACAAATAAAACAGAATAAAGCAGCAAATCTTTGCATCTTAGAAACTGATACTTGCGCATCTATGTTGTTTTTACACACTCAATGACTTCTTTAAAAGCCTGGTTTGAAATCTTAAAGGAGCTTGAGGCAGGATTGAGGCAGGATTTATGAAAAAAATTCGTATACGTTTTAAGTTTTCTAGTAATAATGTCAGATGAAGCGTTCCAAACCAAAAAGAATGAGCCCTCTAGTCTAGTGTATCTCTCCGTTGCCTTGAACAGGCTGTGTGCTGCAAAATGTGCTGCAGTGCTGGGGCCGAGTTTCCCGCGCTGTCCTACGGATGTGACGTCACATGACGCTGCATGCACGTTCTCCCCGTTCTCCCGTGCCGGCTTCACTGTTGGCTGCAGTACCCCCAACGGCCGTCGTGGTGAAGGGTGGCGCTAGAGAGTCTCATTTCTTAAAAGGAGCCTCATGCTCCTTTAAGTATTCTTCAATATGCAAAATGTTTTTGATTCCAACACTTGATACGGGAATTTAAACAGTATTTTCAGACCGTGAGTTGAAAAGATGAGTTTAATTGTGAAGAACAGCTGTCATTTTCCTTTGGTTGAAATGTTGCTGAACTATTATTGACAGCAGAAAAAAAAAAAAAAAAACCTTCTGTACAGCCCATTTCTGATTATATAGATTATATTTAACTGCTGGCACTCCTTTTATTCACTGCCATTTCCACCAGTACAGAATGTACCGAATCAACTGCAATTGGGTGGGGGGGACATTATTCCATACCTATGCTCATACAGGAGCATCCAAGAGCAACTATTCAAACTATTCATTACGGCTGCAAAAATACCAGCATTCCTGCAGCACTGTAGACTATTTTTGACATCTTTTGTTGATACCAGTCTGGTTGTCACTCTGCCTTGGCAACCGTCCCCCAGAAATAAAAGCAGAATCCAGACGAAGGAAATTAATTGAAGAACATTTTTAGGATGGCTTTTTGGGTCTAGTTAACATACAGTATAAGCAAAATGTAAGTAGGTTACAGAAAAAAGCAGGAAAATATAAAAACAATACGAAGTGTGGAAAGGAGGCGACAGTGGAAAGGAAGAACCAGACTTGGGGAGGGGAGCGCTCTGACTCGACTGAAAGTTTTTCTTTAATGCTGGTGATTGTTGTTGACTATTGTTTGTTTGACTGGCCTTTTTATTTGGGAACCTAATCGCTATAAAGTAATACTGTCTTCCTATTTATTTAATCATATTACGAAATACCTCAAACGTTATATTTACCAAAAGTTATATTTTTCACCCACAAAGGACAGGGGACATTGCGCAAAGGCAAATAACCCATATGTGTTGCTTTCATCTGTAAGGGTGGGTAAGTTTATTTCTACAGCACATTTCAGCAACAAGGCAATTCAAGGTGCTACAGTGAAAACCTGATAAGTAAAGAAGGAAAGAAAATATGCATTACAGTGCAGTGGCATAATAAAGAAAGGTTAGAATAGAGCGAGAGTTACAGTTAATGAAATCAACATTGTTTAAATTTAAATTCAGAATACGGTAGTTTGAATAATTCATCAAAGGCAGCTATAAACAAATTCGTTTTTAACTTTGATTTAAAAGAACTGAGGGTTTCAGTTTCTGCAGTTTTCTGGAAGTTTGTTCCAGATCTGTGCAGCATAGAAGCTGAATGCTGCTTCTCCAGGTTTGGTTCTGATTCTGGGGACACAGATCAGCCCTGAACCAGAAGACCTGAGAGGTCTGGATGGTTGCTATGGCAACAACAAGTCTGATGTATTTGGGTCCTAAAGTATTCAGTGATTTATAAACTAACAGAAGCATTTTAAAGTCTATTCTCTGAGGAACAGGGAGCCAGTGTGAAGATCCCAGAACCGGAGTGATGTGGAGCATTTTCTTATTTCTGTTGAGAACTCAGGCAGCAGCGTTCTGGATCAGCTGTCTGATTGACTTTTTAGGCAAACCTGCGAAGACACTGCTGCAGTGATCAATTGCACTGAAGATAAATGGAGGATTTCATCAAGGTCCTGCTGAGACATTGGTGCTTTGATCCTGGAGATGTTCTTCAGGTGATAGAAGGCCGACTTTTTAATTGTCTTAATGTCTCTGAAGGTTCAGCGCAATGACGACACCCAGGTTTTGGGTCTCATCAGTGGTTTGTAGCTGTAATACCTGAAGATGTGTGCCAACTCTTAAATGCTCTTCTTTTGGTTAAAAAAAACAACTACTTCAGTTTTGTTTTTATTCAGCTAAAGACAATTATTGCACATCCATTCATTGATTTGTTCTATGCATTTACTCAACGCTCATTGTCTCCTGGTGACATTGTAATGTAAAGTTGTGTGTCAGCTGCGTAGTTATGGTCACTCATCTTGTTTTTTATCATTATCTGAGGTAAAGGAAGCATGTAGATATTAAATTGGAGGGGCCCCAGGATAGAACCTTGTGGAACTCCACATGTAATTCTTAGCTGACTCTAATGTAAAGTTATCTATTGGCACAAAGTAGTCCCTCTTCTTTAAGTAAGACTCAAATCAGCCATGTATTGTGCCAGAAAGTCCAACCTACAAGGAAAGTCAAGACATAACTGAAACAAAGACACAGGTTTCAAAATAAAACAGGAACTAAATAACGAAACTGTGACTGTATGTAGACTTTCTGTTAATTAATTGAATAATAATTCCAGGGGTCTGAATAGTTGGAATGAAGAATTAAGAATTTAGTGTTTGCGTTTTGTGTGTAATAATTTGCCTTAAATTCGACAAATTCATATTTGGTACTTACAGAAGTGCAGTAAAACATATTTTCAGGATTTGGAGTTTTACTTACTCGCTGTCGGAAACCCTGTCCTCATTACTTTCATACACCAAGTGCATGAAAGGGAGCATCACATGAAAGTTAGTGTTAGAAAACTTTCTTTTTGCCAAGGAAATGTTAACACTGTAACCACCAGTTTCTTTCTCTTGTTGATCATTAATTAAAACTCCTCCGTGCAAGTGGGACAGAACAAACTGAAATGCCGTTGTCGGATTTGATCACCACAGGGAAATATTCCTCCCGATTCAGTTAAAAAAAGAGAACAGAGATTTTTCTTTGACTCTTTTTCATTTCGTCGGGTACTGGGGATTGTTTTTTGTAGACGTCAGTGTAGGACACGTGAGCACTAATGCTTGAAATGCTCGAAAGGCTTGTTCCTGTGGCGGTCTGTGGGCTGTGAAAATGCTCGCACCTCTGCAGTCATGCCTCAGAAACTCTCAGCTGTACTTTCTCTGGGCTCAATGCCACGGTGGTCATGCTCCACGTCCTGTCATAGAAGAGAGGGAGCATGGTTACCATGTTTCCCAAAAGAGCAATACAATTCTCTGAGGCGGATGGTACCACACAAACACAACACTTAAACTAATTGCAGAGGCCATGTGAGGCTTCTCTGTGTTTTCTGTCTTTCTACAGTGTTATTATGATTAATTAATTACCTAATATTTGTAGTTGGAAGCAGTTTTTCTAACTAGATTCCTCTTCGATACAGAGAATTAGAGTCAGGGGTGTTTCTAGACCCCGTGGGGGCCCTGGGCAGGGGAGACCATAAGGCCCCCCAGAATCATGATGAATGAAGTCCAGGACCACAGATCAGTAACGAAATATTTTATTAACAATTAACATAAAATAAATATTAAATAACATAACTACCTTAATGCAAACTTTACATACACACTAACTTATTATGTGGCTATGAACGTGTTTAAAAGAAAATGGCTGAATTCACTTTACATGGACTATAATGTGCAGTAAACTTGCTCGGTGGATGACTGGGAGTTTGGGATAAAGCGGCCGGCTGGCTAGCAGCACTACCTTTTTACAGACATAGCTTACACATTCCCACTTACCACTGTCACTTTTTTCTTTTCCCAGAGTGCCCAGAGTAATATGTTCGCTTAATCTTGTCAAATTTTGAATCACTATTGCCGCTTGTTGATGCTGGATAGTAAGGGGCCCCATTAGGGAGATTCCTGACAGTCATTGCAGTGTCTATGGGGGTTTCAAGTTGTGTTGCTGATATGGAGCGAAACAGCCGTCTGTCGGGCCCCCCTACTATCAACTAGCCAGTGACAACTTGGAGTGGGCCCCGTGTGGGGCATTTCTGATGCATTGTTGCAGCGTCTAAAGCTGTTCCATTATTTTGTTGACGTCAGCCGTCACTCGGGGACCCCTTCAGCTCGGGGCCCTAGGTAATTACCTGGGTTGCCTGCCCCGTTGCGGCGCCTCCGGTTAGACTTTGGGTGCTTTCAAACCTTTCCCATTTGGAGCAGTTGTTCCGAAACAGGAAGCGTTTCCCCCTAAAGATCGGTTCGTTTGGTATATGTGAACACAGCAATCACACTCGGATGTGGGACAAAACAAGCGAGCCGAGATCTCCTAGGAGAGGTGGTCTCGGCTCGCTTCCATTCCAGACCTGGAGCGGTTCGTTTGCAGTGAGAACATAATCCACACAGCAACCCACACAACTCCATTCATTGTGTATGTGCTACCGCGGCGCAAGGAGAAGAGTCGGCGCAGCCTCCACCCCCTTCTCTCCTATTGGACACAACTTTCTCTCTTCTCCCTTCTCTCCTATTGGACATGCCGAGATGTAGTCACAGCACGGCACGGTGAAATAAAAATTCGGGCAGGCAGGCGCAGCGCAAACCCCGCGGCAGGCACCCTCTTGGGCGAGCTGACAGTTCTGCTTGTAATTCTTACAAAGCATTTTTTTTTTAGATTTTGTTTCCAAAATGTCTTCAAAGAAAAGGGCATTTGGTGGTCGGGGAAAGATGCAGTTTGATTGAAAACACTTGATCGAAAATTGTTTTATGAACAAAAGGCCAAGCCTGCAACTGGATTTGCAGAAAGACTAAAGCTGAAAGATGGAGCTGTTCAAACATGAGAAGCTCCTGAGTCTGAACCTCAAGACGACCTGCAGGTTACACTCGCTGCCTGTGCGGGTGTAATGAACATGGCTGGCTACTGAGACTGGAAAGTCTCAGAAAAACAGTGTCGAGGGGGTGTTGAGGTCATTACTAAGAAATGTTGAAAACAAAGAGGTGATAATGTGTTCATATTTTGAGTTCCTAACTGGCAGCAGCAATCGTGCGTGTTCATGAATCATCAGCTTATCCGAAAAGCCTCCAGGAATTTGACCAATCAAAAAACTAGTGCTGTCAAGCGATACAAATATTTTTTGCGATTAATTAATTAAGATCACTAATTAATTAATCGAATTAATCTCTTTTTTAATCGCACCTAAAAATTGCTGAAAAAACCCTCAAGTTGAGGTGTTTTCCTTTAAATTCATTACATTATTCTGGCAGATCAAAACATTGATACATAACAACAAAAAAAGTGGCTTATAAAGTAGTTTTTTTTATTTTTTTTTTAATGCAGATGCAGTAGTCATTTACATCCACTTCGCCATACTCTCGGTCGTAGACGTGCACGTGCGCGAGCTGCTCTCCTTGAGTTTAGTTTGAGGAAGAGCGTCGCTGTGGCAACATCGTTGCTGTGGCAACATCGTTGCTGTGGCAACATCTTGCTGCTAACGTTAGCTGTGGCTGCGCTCGCGACCGAGTGATTTGCATTTATGTGGCTAAACTTGAGCTGCTTCGGTGGTGAGCAAATAAAAAATAAAAGTCATTTCCACAAAGAACAACATATGTATCAATCTACCTTTATCAATGGTTCCGTCGGGGCGTTTTTAGAAATGTAAATTCCCCATTCACTGGGCTGACAGCTTTCAACAAAGATACAATGGGAGTCTACCAGCGTAGCTAACCACGCCCACACACAGGGACAGCCAATCAGTGTCCACTTCAGGTGGGACTGGCCGTTGTTTGAGAAGGTCCTCGCTGCAGCACCGCGGAAGGGGGCGGGGCGTCGGACATCACAGGAGCGGGGCATCGGAAACTCTGTGGAAAGTGTGTGGGGAGCTTTTGGGCGGAAAAGTTGCAACTGAACCTAGTACCCCCCATGGATCTATTATAATCCATGGGGTACCCCCCCTCGCTGCAGCACCGCAGAAGGGGGCGGGGCGTCGGACATCACAGGGGCGGGGCGTAGGACATCACTGGGGCGGGGCGTGATATCAAAATTACACAGCACCATCTGGTGGCCATTTCCAAGAATTACAAATGCAAATTTATATTCAAAGTCATCATTTATATACAGATGAATCTCCGAAAATAAGAATACCGTGCAAAAGTTAATTTGTTTCAGTAATTAAACTCAAAAGGTGACACTAATATATATACTCATAAAATTATGCAAAGATAGATATTATATAAGATTATAAAACATACTTGTGTAATATAATTATTATGTTTAATATTACATAATTATAATAAAAATATATAGATTGTCATTGGGTATTGAGTGTGATGAGTAGGCTAGCACTAAAAATCATTGGTAGTAATGATTCCATACAAATTACATTTTTTCAACAAACAAAAGAGGGACAAGGACAACAAAAGCAGGTGTTTTGTTTTAATGTGTTTATTCATTCAGCGAGTCAGCAGTGAGGAGACGCTGCCCAGAGAGTTGGAAAACTCAAGAGATGACTCCATTTATACCAGTGGCTCACAGTGAATTCAGTAGCAGGACTTCAGTTCAGTTGCAACTTTTCCGCCCAAAAGCTCCCCACACACTTTCCACAGTTTCCGACGCCCCGCCCCTGTGATGTCCTACGCCCCGCCCCTGTGATGTCCGACGCCCCGCCCCCTTCCGCGGTGCTGCAGCGAGGGGTACTAGCGTTGTTTTCCACCCACAACTCAAGCACAAACACAGATTTCACAATAAAGGCAACTCACAAACAGAAAAAGTAAAGTTAGAAATTAAAAAATAGATTAAGCCATTAAAAAACATAACTGGATAAATATGCCTGTTATTAATGAATCGCTTGTTTTCAGAGAGCCTCTGCATCAGATCATTGGCCTTTGTCATCCAGAAATAACGAAAGGTTTTTGGCTCTGATGCTTCTCTGGAGGAACTTGATTAGAAGGCTGGATGTGGCCACTTTAAAGAAGCTAATTTTAACTCAATACATCATAAAATTCTTCAGTATGTCATTGATTTTTAAAAATGTTTTTAATTTAATTTTTTTTAAATGTTTTTAGTTCTTTTCTTTTCTATTCATATCATTCTATTTATTGCACTATTTTTTTATCTTTTATATGGCTATTGGTTTTTGGGGTGTTTTATTTCTCCTTTCTTGGTTGTTGTATATGACAGTGCTGAGTGAGTGAGATGGAGATGTCAGTTTCCCCAAAGGGATTAATAAAGAATCTTAATCTGAATCTGAATTGATGACAAAAAAGACAAAAAAAGAAGAAGACATCAGAAAAGTCTCACATCTGGGGAAGACAGAGAAAGGGGATGATGTGTTAATGAAAGTGGAAGTGAAGCGGCATGGCATTTTCTGTCGCCTGCATTTCATCCTGAGACTAGAAAAGTGTGACCAAATTTTCCTGACAGACTCATCTTTCTTTTTCCTCTTTATTGTTTCACTCAAATGTAACAGTTTTTATTTTTTTCAGTTCAAAATTTCTTTTAACTGTCAAATACCCAGTTTCCAGGCTGCAGTAAGTAAACGTTTTAACTGAGCAGGCGTATTAAAACAACCTTTTGTTCGTACAAGCATTAACTTCATCTGGAGACCGACCCTCTAAACCTCAAGAGCAGATCCAGCCGAGCATCTAGTTCTTCAGCTGCGATCAAAGTTAAGCCGCTCTGTCATGGTGCTTGATCAGTATGAACAGGGATCAATATTGCCTCATGCGGGATCTTTAACGGATTATGGTGACTCACCCTGAATTTGGGGGATTATACTATAGGTGTTCATCCACTGAGTCATTCCCTTGAATTTTGATTCCCTGAATAGCGTCTCTGGCACGTCTCTTTTTTGATTTTTCTGTTTTTGTAAGGCAGCGCATGCCCCTGACGTCTGTCCTCACGGTGGATGGTGAGTATGACAAAACAAGAAACAAACGATGTGCTGGGAATGTGAAAAAGCAGCTAGAAGCTTGACTCTAAATGCATATTATGATGATCATTTTTCAGTGATGAAAAGAAAAATGTAATATGAGGAACATCTCATGCGCGCTTTCACCCCTCTGGATGGATTAATGCCAATTATTTGTTCTCTTTTACTGGTCTATTAACGGAATAAGAGGTATTAGTCTCGAACATGACTTCTGCTGTCTCTCGTCCGCCGAACTCACTGCTGCTCGTGAACTCCCATTTCCTCCTGCTCTTCCCCCTGTATGTAGGAAGAGGTTTACATCACTATTGGCGATTTTCCACTAGTACCTACTCAGCCCGACTCGCCTCGCTTCGCCACGGTTTTACGCTTTTCCACCAGGGGTCTAACGTGCTGAGTAGATACTTTTTCTGTATCTATTCTGCTGAGGTTCTAAGCTGCTGAGTCGGCTGTATCTGACATCATCACACTACAGGCCACCGATTGGTCGGGGGATTGGAGTCAGACGACTGAGTCAGGAGGAGGAAATCAGAGAAAGAGACTCTGACGGATTCTTGTTCATTTTATTCAACAGGCAATGGCAGCGAAAGTCTGTTTCATGATCCAACTCTGAGGTGCAGATGTTCATAAACCTGGTGCTGAGGAGAGAATTAAAAAGGGATGTAGACGGGAGATAAGGAACGACCAGATCTACCAGGAACTCTGTCTCTTCATAGCTGCTCACGGCTCCAGCTGACTTTTCAGCAGCACTGAGACAAACTAACAAAAAATAAAAAGCGTTGGCTCGCTTGAAGCTTCTCCCTCATTTTTTAACTTGATATGGAACACAAGCCACAGACCCAGCAGCACATCTATCATCTCCTCCAGGTTCTACATCTTTAGTGTTGGTGTCTTCTTTGTTTAGATCACACAATCAAATACGTCACAGCAGCTTCTCCAACCTCCTACTTCCTTCCTAACTTCATACTCCTACTCGAGTCGGACTGAGTAGGTACTAGTGGAAAAGCGCCATATATGTCCCCATTCTTTGGAGATGGATTATAACAAAGTCGAGATGTCAAAATTCAGGTGTTTTGGCTTGAATAGAACATTTCAAGTCCCTATCACATGAGTTGATTGACTGATCTGGACATTGTATGTCGGTTTATTTTTCAAGCTAATTTGAAACAAAGTTGTTCCATCAGTTCAATTCAGATTGTTTTTATAGTGCCACTCAACAACAAAAGTGCTCTCAAGGCACTTTATACAGAAGGCAAATAGGTTTAATACAGTCTAATAAAAGAAAGTGCAATTAAATCCAATTACAATCCAGTCCATTCCTCTTCAATGCAATTCAGTGTCAAACAATACATATTCATGAAAACAGAACTTGTGAGGAGAAGCCATCCGCTTCCACCGGTTGGGGCCGTGAGGACAGAAAAGACATACCGACAATCACAAAGAGATTAGCGTGTAGACATTTTGGGAGTGTCAAAAGCTTCTAAATAATAAAAATGAATGAATTCTGTTTCTGTTATGTGGAACTTCAAAATTTGCGTCAGAAAAAAAAATGGATGTCAAACTGCCCATCAACCAAGATTTATAACATATAAATTGTTGATGGCTACCAAGCAAAAATGTTTCAGCCTTCCTCCCAGGATGTCCTCATTTTGATAAATCCATAAAACTACACCACTCGAAAATAACATTTTAATTCAATTCAACTCACCTTTATGTATATAGCATCCATTCCAACAGAAGTTGTCTCTAGGATCATGACCCCTGAGCAATTATTGAATGTCAGCTCGGCAGAGCAGGAAAAGAGAGATAGGAAAGATGAAGAACAGAGAGGAGAGGCACAGATATAATGTCAAAGGTACAAAAGACAAGATATATTTGTATTAATTAGTGAAAAATGAAAAAAAGTTTGTGCTTATCAACTCAACGTTGTAGTCTTTTCACCACCTCTCAATACAGTCTTTGTACCACAGCAAACGTTCTTCAGCAGGAGAGCAGCGTCAACACCTTCCTTCTTGTTGCTCTTTAAGCATCCTCGACAACAGAAAACGGCTCTTAAGGTCAAGTATTGCTTTTATGTGCTGTTAATTTGCATGTGTATGACTTGAAAAGTCAAACACATGACTTGAAAATAAAACTTGAACATTGACAACAATCAACTCTACAAAAACCTCCCAACAACCCTCAGGACCTGAAGGATCTACACTGCAAAAACTCAAAATCTTAACAAGAATATTTGTCTTATTTCTAGTTAAAATGTCTCATTTTTAGTCAAAAACTCTCATTACACTTAAAACAAGAGTCATTACTAGACCTGTTTCAAGTAAATTTTCACTTAAAATAAGTAGAAAAAATGTGCCAATGGAACACGATTTATCTTCTCATTACAAGCAAAAAAATCTTGTCCCACTGGCAGATTTTCTACTTATTTTAAGTGAAAAACTACTTGAAACATGTGAAAATTGTTGTTTTTTTTTCCACTGATGAGTCTTGTTTTAAGTGTAATGAGATTTCTTTTACTAAAGATGAGACATTTTAACTAAAAATAAGACAAATATTCTTGTTGAGATTTTGAGTTTTTGCAGTGTAGAGAATGCGGTTAGAGAATGGGATAATAAAAACATGGCTCAGAGGCTGAATTTCAAAGATTTTTTCTACTTATTTCAGTTGAAAATTTACTTGAAACAGGTGGAAATTGTCAAATAACAAGTAATTTTTCTGGTAATGAGTCTTGTTTTAAGTGTAATGAGATTTTTTGACTAAAAATGAGACATTTTAACTAGAAATAAGACAAATATTCTTGTTAAGATTTTGAGTTTTTGCAGTGTATCGCTAATGTCTCCATACCAAACGTTCAGGAACACACTCAGGTAACGTTTGTTCCTCTGATCAGAGCTGTTTTGGCAAAATAAGGAGAATATACAAAATATGAGGAGAATGGTCAGCATTTTCTGGCTGATCATAAAAAGAAGACACGTTTTTTTTCTCCCTGATGAAAACAACAGCTGGGCTTTATCGTCCATAAAATGCAGTAAAAGAAACTTTATGGGGCTATCTGAGCAGATGACATTTGCCTTTGATCAGACAGAAAAACCAACAACAACAAAAAAAACCACTAGAGTGGTCCAGACAGCCCATCATATTTCCATTTAAAAATGTTTTCCTATGTATCTACAAATCAGAAAAGATGAGGCAAAGAAACTTTAGACATCTGAATTTGTTGGTTAATATACATCTGTTCTTGTAACTGTCTTGTTGGTTTCAATGTTTGGATAGGAGCATTTTGAGCCTGGAAATGATTGGAGAGAATAAAACTAAAAAAGGTCAAATCAACAGGTGATTGTGGTGGTGATTTAGTGCAAAAGCAGGATCCACAAAAGGTTTGTGAGGAAAAAAGATAGGTAGATGATCTCAACCTTTTCATAAAATGTTTAAAAAAGTAATGTTTCTCAAAGAAAAACTGGAATGGGATTTAATATTTATCCTTCTACAGTGCAGAATCCAATTTACAGAAATTCTGGAGGGATTTTAGGGTGTCAAGGAGTTTAAAACCCACAATTTCGGATCGCTCAAACAGCAGTGCTTCAAGACATCTTATTTATAGTTATATTGATAATCACACGGGCATTATTTTTAGAAACCTTGAACTACATCTCAGAGAATCAGTCAGAAATGCTTCTAAAACCCTTATATCCAGGCATTTTTCAACAAGGCAACGTGAAACCATAGTCTGGAAACATTACAAAGGCATCAACCCCTGTGAAATGAAGTTGAAAAGAAAAAAGCATAAATGATCCTTAGTTTATGCAGTGGTTGGCGGTATGGACCTCACACATACAGCCAACATTTGTATGTAGCTTCCATTTGAGATGTAATTGGGGCAAAACATTAAATTAAAATTTAAAAATTACTTCATCAATCAAGGGAAATTAATTAAAGGGGACACATTATGAAAAACAGTTGCTTTAACATATATAAAGTGGTCTCCCCTCAGCCTGCCAACTCAGAGAAGGAAGGAAGCAACCAAATTCTGCAGTGTCTGTACAGCCGCACGGATGAGCCGTCCAGTGTGATGTGGAAGATAAAGACATGGCTCGGAGGCTGAATTTCCAATTTATTTAGCAAAAACAATCAAAAGCTTGTTTTTAAGACATTCAAGGCCTGTTTAAAATAGGTATTAGATGCCATAATAGGTCCCCTTTAAAATAGGAAGACGTGTGAGATTGTCCATATTCCATGTTGGCCCTGTGTTAATTAGTTTGCAGTGTTTCTACTCAGCTGCATGAGTGATGAATGGGCACCAGCCCAACATGGGTGTCTTATCTGGGTCCCACTTGGGCCAAACACATAAGAGAGGCATTTCACATGGGGCTAAAAGGGAACCAGTGGATAATCCTATTTATACCAAGGTCTGTGTGAATACTCGATTCTGATTGGCTGGCAGGTGTACATTAAAAGTGTTAATGGACACCTAGAAAACAAGTTTGGTCAAATTGCCTGATATCTTTAATATCATTGCGCTGGATCAACTGCCAGGTGGTAACCACGGCAACGGACACTCAGAGAAGAAGAGCCGGCTACAGCAGGACAGCGAGCGACATGAGTGATTTTCTAATTTCTTTTAATTTATTTGAGGAATTTAACAATTTAGATGACTGGGATGCAGAAGAGGAGAGAAAAGAAAATAGTCAAGCGGAGCTGAGCGGACTAGAATCTCCCGTTGCTAAGTCGTATCTCAGGTCCGTCCTATTTACTGGAGAATCAACACTGTGTCCATTAAGGAGCTTATGGGACGGTAGTGATTGTTCCAGGTATTAGTCAAACCCTCAGGTGTTACCAAGGAAACTGAGTTATGGCTTGTTAAAAAACTTTGTAACTTACCAGGTTCCCCAGCTTGTTATAAAACTAATGATTTCAACTGAAAACACATTAAAGCATGAATAACTGATTTAATATTTATGTTGTTTGGTAAGTGACCGTGGTATAAATAGGATAATGCCTTTCGAAGGTGTACATTAACATAAATATATGGACTTCGCGGAGGCAAACTGTCCTCTGCTTCGCGTCGGTCTATATATTTATGTTAATGGGCCCTCGTCAGGCATTATGCCGTACATAAACTCCCACCTTTCACCTCACTTGTCTCAGACAGGACCAACACTTGTTGACTCGGTTAAAATATGGGTTTTCGGGGCTTTCTCTTTTTTTAACAATAATGTCGATGAATTGAAATAAATAAGTTGGTGAGAAACCATCCACCGCATTCAAATCCTGCAACAAATCTATAAAAGATGCAATAAAGATTTACAACTGCAGCGTAGTAATGTGGGATAAGGTGACATTACCATTAGTACTGCGGTGAGACGACATTTCACAATCATTACAAGATGATGTTATGGCAAAAAGTCTTTTGCTTTCTCAAATGTAAACATACTTTACAGCCGGTACACTTTTATTCAGGTGGTAAGTGCTGAGTAAATGTATGAATTGACATGATGTACTCAAATGAATCATTAAATGCACTTAAAACATGTCATTCAGAGTGAATCTCTTCCCCACTTTTCAGAGCACAAACTCTGCACAGATTTTAACAGAAAGAATGTACTCCGACACGCACGAAGCCTGAACTTTTACAGCTGTGCAGAGTAAAAGAAGGTTGTATTGGAGATCATCCAAATGTAAAAAGGAAGAACACAAAAAATGAACCCTAACCCTCTTGTGGCAATATCTTTTTGTCTTAGCTAAAAATATAATCCTTTTTCACAAACAGCAAAATAAAGAAATGCTTTGAGTAAAAAAAAACACCAACCAACTAACTCTATGTCCTGAGTATTTCTTTTTTTCAGTTGACTGTGTGGTTGTGCTGCTTTTGATGGGCCAAAAATAAAATTGTTCGGGGTTGTTGCAAAACTGTCTAAAGATACAAGTAGTAACTTCCATGTTGAGTGTTTTGCAATATGGTTTCAGCGTATTTCAAAGGAGTCAAGGTGACAAACTAAAGAGGTCTATTTAAAAGCTCTGACCACAACCACAAGGGAAATGCCAGAATAACCCTTTAACTACATGGAGTTTTTGTTCCTTTTTTGTGTTATAGTTTCAGTCTGATTGAAATGATGCAGAACTGCACATCACGGACCACTTTATGAAGTACATCTGTCAAACTTAACATAGTGGTGGCGACTTTCGGTAAAACTGGATGTGGAAATCTATCATAATAGCTAATCTTATAGGGTGATGTTAGGTGAATGTTACACCTGCACCTACAGTATTCTCTCAAAGGTACTGTACTTAGAAGCATATTTTTTAATTGACATCTTCTAATTAATTTACTACCATGAACTAACAACAACGTTTTACTCGGTAAAAGACTCTCGACAGCCAGTATGAGGCCATCTAGAGACTCAAATATAAGTCTTCCAAACAACTCCTTACAAAACCAACAGATGATGTCACAGTTAGGTCAGTTAGTTTTATTCTGTCAATACTTCAATACTGTAGTAATACTACAGCTGAAAGTTAAAGAAAAAAAGCAAAACTCCTAATTATGCGTACATTTTAAAAGGAACCCTGCATATTAAGACATGTAGGTCTTAAAAGATAAATGTTGGTATCAATTATAACAATGTGATATAAAAAACCTTTTTGATGTCTTCGTTTTTATAAAATTTGAAAATATAATTTAACATGTAGGTCGCCATTGTTTTTTACATTCTGGGTAGTACGTCACACGGTGGCTCCTGCTGGCCCCCGTACACTGTTCTGACACCCAGAAACAGATCAAAACACAGCTAAACAGGTGACGGCGCACCAGAAACACAGATGAAAACACAGCTGAACATTAAGGTGACGGCGCACCTACAAAAAAGTAAAATAAAATTAAAAAAAAGTGCAGCCCCATACAGCATGAACTATAAAAACACCATAAAACTCAGATAGACTAACAGACCACACGTTTCAACGTGCTACAATAAAAACCCCAGCCAGATCTGCCGTCATTAAATTAAATAAAGATGTTCTTGCCTATTTGAAGCGAAGTCTGCGCCTCCCGTTTCGTCAAAGTCCCGGGCCAGTCCCCTCAGCCTCTGGTCTGTCATCACCCAGCACCGAAGCCGGTTTTAGGGGGGAGAGGCGGGGGCTATGCCCACTCAAACGTGCATATTGCCCACCGGCGTCTCCATCCCGGCGGCGGTAGCGAGAGCGGAGAGCGGATGGCGGTGCGCTGCGGGCTGTAGAGCCCCGGCTACGCCGTCTACGCCGTAGGCTACGCCGTCTACGCCGTAGGCTACGCCGTCTACGCCGTAGGCTACGCCGTCTACGCAGGAGCCTAATGCACTGGTAAGATGCGCACAACATTGATCATTTTTGCAGATCTCCCGTGCATCACAGAACTTTGATCCAGTTTGCCTGAACCGAGACGTCTTATGGGCTCCCTCGTCAGCCTCCACGGCCGGGGGATGCTGCTCATCTATGTTTTAGATACCTGTCCCAGTTAAACTAATGGGGCTTATCTTCCCAGAGCCACCGTCGTACGTCATCGCCCCCAGAATACATTGCGCAGGTAAAACATGGCGCCTCCCGCAGGTCAAAATATGTAATAAACATTGTAGATTTTTAAAGCAATTAGATTATTTTATGTGTTTCTAACAACATATTTTAGTATAAGAGAACAATTGTGGCTAATTAGGGACTACATGTCTTAATATGCAGGGTTCCCTTTAACGTTTTATATAATTTATGTAGTGAAAGGCGCACCATTATTGTGCAGAAATACAAACATAAAACATGCCCAATTCAACATGAAAACTAAAATATATATAAATATTGTAGCAATGATTAAATACAATACAATGAAAACAATTCTGGCTTATACAACTAACTGTATACAACATACAACAGAATAACAAGAAAAAGTACATAAACCCATTCAAAAGTACTAGTTTTATCCAATGATTTGACATAAAATGTGATCTGATCTTCAGCTCAGTCACAATAACAGACAAGCAAAATGTGCTAAAGCTGCAACACACAAGCTATTATAATTTCTCACATTTTTTATTGAAGAGGCCAATTAAACGTTTACAGTGCTGTGGGAAAAACAACTTTGAGTTTGCATACCTGGCACAGATTGACAATCGCTGTTTTACAATGCTAAACTCAAGGAAATGCATCAATAAAAAACACATTATAGTGTTCCTTATCTTTTGTTGTTGTAATTAGTATACAGTTTTTGAAGAAACAAAACTCGCCAGCTGGCAGCAGGGATGTGAATACATTTCCCACAATGCTGAATATTTACTCTTTAAATCTCTGGAAAAATAGCTTTACTTCAGAAGACCAAAGAAATATCATGAATATTTTGAAAAGGAGATGAAACAATTAAACATATGGTTTTATCGAATCATGCAAAATTAGATTCAGATTGTTTGTGTACTTTTGTAGAGAAAGGGCATCAGAGTTGATTAGTTAGAGTTGGAGAAGAGAAGTGAGCAGAATGATGATTAACTGCTCTGTATTCAAGACTTACTTTAGGTAATCAGGCATCATATAGAAAAAGGCACACAAAAGTTGTCAAAATGTCACAAACTAATAAATACTAATTAATACTAATTTGTCAAACACTGCTGCACAGTGCTGCTGCTACGCATATAAACCCACACCCTGAGTCTTTTAATTATAGAAAAGGTCGTTGGAACAGAAATACTGACATTTGTTGGTTCTTTTGGCGACTTTTTTCCCAAATTGCCAAAACTAAAAGCCCATCCATCCATCCATCCATCCATCCATCCATCCATCCATCCATCCATCCATCCATCCATCCATCCTCTTCTGCTCATTTATTACCGGGTCACAGGGGCAGTTTTTCTTAGCAGAGATGCCCAGACTTCCTTCACCCCAGACACTTCCTCCAGCTCTTCCGGGGGGAGTCCGAGGCGTTCCCAGGCCAGCCGAGAGACATAGTCTCTCCAGCGTGTCCTGCGTCTTCCCCGGGGTCTCCTCCCGGTGGGACATGCCTGGAACACCTCCCTAGGGAGGAGGGACATGCCTGGAACACCTCCCTAGGGAGGAGGGACATGCCTGGAACACCTCCCTAGGGAGTTGTCCAGGAGGCATCCGGTACAGATGTCCAAGCCACCTCAGCTGACTCCTCTCAATGTGCGGAAGAAACTCATCTCGGCCGCTTGTAGCCACGATCTTATCCTTTCAGTCATTACCTAAAGTTCATGACCATAGGTGAGAGTGGGAGCGTAGATTGACCGGTAAATCTAGTGCTTTGCCTTTCGACTCAGCTCCTTCTTCACCACAACGGTCCGGTACATCGACCGCATAACTGCAGACGCTGCACCGATCCGTCCGTCAATCTCACGCTCCATCTTTCCCTCACTCATGAACAAGACCCCGAGATATTTGAACTCCTCCACCTGAGGCAGGACTTCTCCCCCCACCCTGGAGAAGACTACACCACCCTTTTCCGGTGGAGAACCATGGCCTCGGTTTTTGGAGGTGCTTATTCTCATCCCTGCCGCTTCGCATTCGGCCTCAAACCGCCTCAGCACATGCTGAAGGTCCTGGCCTGATGAAGCCAACAACAGGACAACATCATCTGCAAAAATATCTGCTGCCTTAAACCATGTCGGACTCCGTAGGTTTCTCTGGTCCCCTCCCCAATCTGACCAGCGATGACATGTTAAGCCGCATGTCATAGCTCCGCCGTTGGTTGTCTTGGTGGTGTTCAGAAAACGACGTGGCCTTTATTGACAATTGGAAGATGTTTTGGGGAAAGCCCGGCCTAATTAGAAGAGACTGCATTCATCCCCCCTGGGATGGTGCAGCTCTTATTTCTACAAATCTGGCCAATATTACTGTAAATACACTCCCCCTGACAATCCAGGGTCCAGGCCTGGATGCAGAGCTGCAGTCTTACACACTTTTCTGCTGCTTCTCGAGGACCAACGCCTGCCAATAAAACCGTAGGATTGCATTATGTAATTGGCGACTCTAACAAGGTGCTTAGCAAAATAGAATTAGTTGCAGTTCCCCGCCTTCCAAAAGTTTACCAGGTGCGGCGTGATAGAGGCGTTAATCAAGATAACAAAGGCGCATTTGGTACCAATTAAAGGCCGAAAAAGATGATGCGGACTACTGAATATACGATTGTTAAGTTCCAAGTCTCTATTAGTAAAATATCTAATTACAGACAATTATAATACTTTCTAAAGCCTCACGCCTAGTCTAAAACTCCTGAGCTGGAAATAAGAGAAGCCAGTTTTGTTAGTGGTAGTGTACCGGCCCCCTGCTGGCGCTTATCTAGAGTTTCTGTCTGAATTTTCAGATTTCCTATCTGGTTTATCTATCAGTACAAATAAAGTCATCATAGTGGGTGACTTTAAGATTCATATGGATGTTGACAGTGTTGGGCCACCGCCCATGTGTGATTATGAATTCATGGTGCAATTATGGACTCGTGTGATTATGAATTTATATGAAATGTGTGATGGGGGACAGTCAGGCTCTGACCGGTTGAAGGCCTGGCTTCGACTGAGACCAGAACTAAAGTTTTATGACTTGAAGCACATGGCTTGAAAAACGATGGGACTGGAAAGACTTCAAAGCCCAAATGTCTGTAGTCCTCTGATGGGGCGGAGTCAGGAAAAGACGCGCAGAAGAGGATGTGCGGACAGTATTTACAGTAAAGCAGCCCGCAGGCGCTGTTTTACATCAGGAGCAGATAAATAGAGGCGGCTCTCCAAAAACTTTGCTTCCCGTTCAACGACCCCGCCTTGAGTGGTCCCTGTCCCGACTTTGGCCTGCTCCGATCCCGTCCCTGCAAGCGGGACGGTCGAGACTCTGTTTCCTTCAATCAGCACCGCGTATTAGCCCAGTACCCGCGCCCTCACCAGCGGTAAACAGATTCCCCCAAAGCATCCTGACTCATGGACCGGGCCCCGGCCTCAAAGAGAAACCGTGAGAGTTCGCCAGCACTGGTAAACTAGAGATCGCCCCGTTCCTGCAAACGCTGCCTGTGTTCTTTCTTTCCCCCGATTCGGACGGAGCGAGACGGCAGCCGCCTCGATCCAACTAGGAGCGCAGCCAGTGACTCGGAACCTATTCAGCGCGCCTCGACTCGGCACGTCTCCACTCGCCTCGTCCTCATTTGTTTTTAAACACCCAGGTGAGAAGTGGGCGGGTTGGGGGGAAGCTGCTGTGATGTACTCGATTGCGCAACACGTTTGTTTGTGTCGGCGCTGATGAGAAAATCAGCTGGGAGCCGCGAGCGGCTGAGAAGAAACAGAGCGCCTGGTGGATCTGATCGTTCCTTATCGTTCGTCTAGATCCCTTTTTAATTCTCTCCTCAGCCACCAGTTTTATGAACATCTGCACCTCAGAGTTGGATCACCAAACAGACTTTTGCGCTGCCATTGCCTGTTGAATAAAATCGCTGCAAGTCCTGATTTCCGCTTCCTGATTCAAACGTCTGACGGCCCCGCCCCCCGACCAATCGGTGGCCAGTAGTGTGATGACGTCAGATACAGCCGACTCAGCACGCTTAAAACCTCGGCAGAATAGGTACAGAAAAAGTAGTGGAGTGGAGTAGTGTAGTGGAAAAGTGCAAGACGGGGGCATGGCGAGTAGAGGCGCGCTGAGTAGGTACTAGTGGAAAAGCGCCAATATATTACTGTGACGTGTCGACTGTGCTGTTTCGTCTGTCACATGATCCCTCACCGCTGAAGCGACTCGAGTAACGGTTCTTCCTGTTAAAGCTCAGAGCAGGGCGGGTGATTTCAACCCCGACCCGACTCCCGAGTGGAAAGCCGTGGAACGATCAGGATACCGGCCGTGAGTGTTCACACCTGTTTGATTTCCACAGCCGTGGACGTGATCTTCTGCAGCTGTGCATTTTATGTGCATTTCTGACGGTCGTCAGAGTGTATTTTTAATGTGATCCGCTCCTCCTTCTCTCCTCTCTAACTAACACGGACAACGTCTTAGACTCACGTGGCTGTTCGCGATTTTTACTCGTGACGTGACGCTGCTCTGACACACATACACAAACACACACACACACGCCCACATACACTGACACGCACACACGGATGATCGGAAGATTTGCATTATATGATTTATTGTCCCTGTTTATGTAGTGAGCCATCAGAATTGTGTTTTACATGCAAATAATTCAGAGAGTGTCGATCTGCTCTTGGTGAATCATGGGAGTAAGAATCAGGTCTGTGCATCTACAGCTAAAATTATTAATATTTATAAAAGATTACAAAAACTTAAATCAGACAAAGTCATATTTAAGATTATGCCTTGGAACATTTGTACAGTTTTGGTCATGAATTTACACAAATCTTTATGCATTTGTCCCTCAGAGTCTGGGATGTGAACACCCTGATGGGTAAAGACAGACAGACTCCCACAACAGAAGCAAATGTTACAAATAAAGATGAGAGCTCATGGGATTGAGAGTTCAGTTTAGCGTGTTGTTCTGATTGTGAGCTGCATTCATTTTTATGTCTTTATTGATCAGAACGAGCAGTGATTTATGTGACGTAGTCGAGTTTTTGACCTGTAGATTTTGTCACCCGGGGAATGAGAGGCCAGTTATTGACTAAACCATCCCACGTTCATGTTTAAAAGTATAAAGATTGAATGCTGCTATATTTAAAGCAGAGCGAAGAGCAGGGGAGGATCTGCAACTTAGAAACTCAAACCACCGATGTGTGCTCCTAAACAAAACTCAACAAGGGGAAAAATAAGTAGATTCTGTGTTTTTAGTGCATCATTTCCCTGACAAAATTAGCTTAGTGGGTTATAAAGTGAGATGTGTGGAAACGGAGTGAGTGGTGGAGGAGGAGCAAAAAAAAGCGAAGGAAGGGGAGGTGGTGAGAGAGAGAGCCTGGGATGGGAAGAGAAAGGGAGAAAGAATCAAAGAAAAAAGAGTGGGAGGTAAAGAAGTAAGGATGGAGAAGCACGAGGAAGACAACTGCTGAAAAGAAAAAGGGAAGGAGGTAAAATGGTGCTGAGAGGAACTAAAAATGAATGGATAAAATGAAGGAAAGAGGAGGAAAACAGTTGGAGAGCGCCTGTCAAACGCATCTGAGACGTTAACATGATGAACTTGTTGAATAAGATGAGTCAAGGTGCGAGGAGGCGGCACAAACTAGCAGTGATTTTATCTGGACCGTGTCCACAATGAGGAAATGAGGGAGGGATTGGCTCATGTATAGTTGAAGGAAGCAGAAACTGACCCCACTCTGCCAATCAGGCACGCGGGTCCTTTGCTGCAGTTCAAATTAAGGATGCATGCTATTAAAATCTGAAACCAAAACTGATAAGTGATGATTAATTGCTTCTGCATGATACATATATATATATATATATATATATATATATATATATATATATATATATATATATATATATATATATATATATGTATATATGTATATATATATATGTATATATATATATATATATATATATATATATATATATATATATATATATATATATATATATATATATACATATATACATACATACTTGTCGTTGTATGTATTTTCTTTTATATGAAACTGAATTTATTTTTTTGCTGCTATCTTGACCAGGACTCCCTGGCAGAAGAGATATTCTATCTCAATGGGACTTTCCTGAATAAATAAAGGATAAATATATATATATATATATATATATATATATATATATATATATATATATATATATATATATATATATATATATATGTATATGATCTTTTCTGCCTTCCTACCACCCTACGCACTTCAGTGTTGTGCATGAACGAGTTTAAATGTGTTCGCATTCATTTCTGTGAGAACATGGAACTGAACATTTAAAATACTCGACGAGACGACGACTTCACACTACATTACCCACAATGCAGTGCACACACTAGCATAACAACGGGAACCAGCTCCATAACAACGGTGGCCCGAGCCCGGTGCATCTTTACATGACCAGTGAAGAGAGAGACGATCAGGTGATGATCCGCTTATCATTATCTGCAGAATTTTACACTTTGTCTCCCAAAGAGTCCGACGGTAAAAATCTTTTTGTGCAAATTATGTCCACATGCGCTGAGAAAAAAAGTCTGAACATCTGCCTCGTCAACTTCAAATTTTAAACGTCATGTGGAGTTAAAGCATCCGTCTAGTGTGAGAAAATATCTGCAAGTCCTGGACAATCAAACAAAGTGATCAGGAAACACCAAGACCCAACAGCCCCAAACCACCCCAGTCCCACTGCTGCTCCTCCAGGGGTTGATTTACCTGCAACAGGTAGATAAACTGATAATGGACTACATTGTTGGAGATTTACAGTCTCTGAGTAAAGTTGAAAAGCCACTAGGACAAAACATGATTGTACAGTGAACAGTTTTACGATAGGGGGGTGTTACATTCATACTTCTCACCTAAAAATATTGAAATGAACTGAATTTGAACTAGTTCAAAGTGAAAATGATGAACGATGAACGTGAACTATTCATTTTTAAACTATGTGAACTGAACGTTGAACTATTCATGAGAAGTATTAATTCCCACAACACTGCCGCACTTCCTGTCTGAGGTTCTGGAGCTGCCCAACCTGATGTCCGTGGTGGCTCCGTAGAAAGAGATCAGGATGGGAGGAGACAGCTTTACTCTTCTCATCTGGTGCAGCAAGTACAACTGCTGCTGGGCCAGTTTAATCAGTGGTGGACTGTGAGTGAAAGACGCCCCTCCCCCAGAAATGTGATGCTGCTGACCAGATCCACAGCTTTGTTGTCAGTGATGAGTGGTGAGTGGCTGTTTTCTGCAGAAGCTGTAGCTGAGATCCTTGGTCTTCTTGACATTCAGGATCAAGTAATTCTGACAGCACCAGTCCACCAGCTCTCAGATGAGAGGATGAGACATATAATCCTCCTCCAAACACGAGTTCACCACCGGGCGCTGACCTTCCTCGCAAGGACTGGTCAACACTAAACCGGCTACGGACGGGTGTGGGCCGTTTCAACGCCACCATGCACCGCTGGGGCCTGCGCCCATCAGCAGCCTGCCCATGCGGAGCCGAGGAACAGACCGCCCACCACATCATCCACGAGTGCCCCACCTTCCCCCCACCCAATGACCTTGACCTGAATGACCTGAGTCCCGACACAGAGAGCTGCCTGCAGCGGCTGAGCGACATTGCCTAGCTGCCTCACACGAAAGAAGAAGAAGATATAATCCTCCTGCTCTTTCATCTGTTTATGCCCACCACCTCCAGGAGGGGCCACATGTGTATATTGGCACCACAAGCACCTACTCGGCTCTACTCATCTCAGCTTGGGTCGACTCAACTCGGCCTGGTTTCTTTTCCATAACAATTCAGCACCTGGAGTAGAAGTAGGAGGTTGGAGTGAAGCTGCTGTGACGTATTTGATTGTGTGATCTAAACGAAGAAGACAACAACACTAAAGATGTAGAACCTGGAGGAGATGATAGATGTGCTGCTGGGTCTGTGGATTGTGTTCCATATCAAGTTAAAAAATGAGAGTGAGAGAAGCTTCAAGCGGCAACGTCAGCTGGGAGCAGCTATGAAGAGACAGAGCTCCTGGTGGATCTGGTCGTTCCTTATCTCCGTCTAGATCCCTTTTTAATTCTCTCCTCAGCACCAGGTTTATGAACATCTGCACCTCAGAGTTGGATCATGAAACAGACTTTTGAGCTGCCTGTCGAATAAAATGAACAAGAATCCGTCAGAGTCTCTTTCTCTGATTTCCTCCTCCTGACTCAGACGTCTGACTCCAACCCCCCGACCAATCGGTGGCCTGTAGTGTGATGATGTCAGATACAGCCGACTCAGCCGCTTAGAACCTCGGCAGAATAGTTACAGAAAAGTATCTACTTGGCACGTTTAGACCCTTAGTGGAAAAGTGCTAGGCGAGTGGAGTCGGGCTGAGTAGGTACTAGTGGAAAAGCAACATAAATGGGTTTTCTTTTTCAAATGATCTTTAGTTCATTAATGAAAAGGTGATAAATTGTTGACCATAATGCTAATATGCTATGGTTCATCTGTTGGTTCTGGTGAATGACAGCCTGCATAAACATGAGCGGCATGGGCCAGATCAGCTGATATCTGGTTAGAGGTGGATTTTTATCCTGGCCTTACGAGTCCAGCTACTCCACATCCAGGGTCCCGTCTCCATCAGTCAGGGGCCCCGCCTCCAAGGATTTACTGCTCTGGATTGTGGAAAGAAGCCTTGTAAACTTCAAAAAATGATGAAATGTCAGTGGTTATTAGTCTCTCCGCCTTTTTACAAATAGCCCTAAAACAGGAACATCAAATCATCCAGCTCGACACGTTGCCATTAAAGCAATCTCCTTGTGACTTCTTTTATGGTGTTTGTGGGTTTATCTTTCAAAAGACATTTACCCAGCCATTACATCCCCCCTCTCACTCTCTGTACAAAGCACACACACACACTCAAACACACGCACTAAAGACAAAAGCCAGAGTCAGGAAATGTTATCAATAATGAAAGATGGTGACATTTCATTTTGGGCCACTTTGGTATATCCACTATGAAAGCACCGGCTCTTCTATAAATCCACTACATGCAGGGACAGAGTGCATGTATCTTACGTTTGATGCTTTGCCTTTTGAGTTGCCTTCAAGGCTTTTAAAGTGGTTTAAAAATTGCAGTCAATATCTGTCTTTGCTTTCTTGGGTCAGCTGGCCAACCTCGGGTGAAAGCTATACACCACTTTACACACTGTAACTCCTTCCACCGATGTCAGTTCAGAATACTTTTGTGACATCTTTCCTCAAGTTGTTTGGCTCTATTCCAGCTCTCCTCCGCCAGACCTTCTCCATCATCTGTGTCGTTCAGATTACAGCTGTCTTCATGGTTTGTTGCAGTCATTTCCACGTGAGATCTCTGAAACTCTCACTGTGGTGTCTCATTTCTGTTTTTCATTCACCACCTTTTGCCTCTTGACTTCCGCCATTTTATGCCTGCTTTTATTTCGTCTTTGCTCTCTTTTTCTTTTTGTGCTTGCCCTCTTGTACATGGTGAGTCTTTCACTAAGACCCCTGACTCTACTTACTGCCATTATTTTCATTTACAATATGACATTTCTGCTCTCTCTTTGTCTCATTGTCATGGAAACCATTCAGCATCCATACAAAATTAAGGAGACCAAACAGATATTGATGGATTAAAGAAACAAAATGTATTTAACTAAATTATATGCAAAAGTAATGTGAAATATGTTAATCAGTAATATCAGTCATGCGGTGAGTGTATGGGCGTGATGGAGTGTTGGAATGTGTAAAGTAAAATAACAGCTGTGGAACAGGAAAATAAAAAGTCAGTAACAACTCACAGTGCCACCAACAGCAGGGGAGGGGTTGTCACACATCCTTCCATCCACACTTTATTACCTCACACTGTGAAGTTCTCTTTTGTGCATGTTTGCTTTCTTTTGTGCATGTTTGCAGGCCGGAGCTTCGGGAGCTGCGTGCTGGTCTGCGGCCCCCGCCCCCCCCCAAGGTCATCCTGTTGCTGCTTCCACCTGCCTGCGGCCCCCACCCCCCTCTGGGGATCCCGCTGCTGCTTCCACCTGCCTGCGGTCCCCCACCCCCCTCCGGTCATCCCGCTGCTGCTTCCACCTGCCTGCTGTGTGCTGTTGACGTACCCGACCCCCAAGTCTGGCCTTCAGCAGGAGGCTTATGAGCCTGGTCCTGCTCAAGGTTTCTTCCCTCCTAAAGGGTTTTTCTTGCCACTGTTTGGGTTTTTCTCCCACTAGGGGAGTTTTTACCTGCCATTGTTTATGTAATAATTGCTCGGGGGTTTATGTTTATGTTTATGTTCATGTTCTGGATCTCTGGAAAGCGTCTAGAAACAACATCTGTTGTATTAGACGCTATACAAATAAAATTGAATTGAATTGAATTACTTCAGCCTTTTTTTCTCCATTCATTTCAGCACTTACTGACGGTCAGTTCTGCTTGAAAGCCTCTTTGTTTCACCGCAGCAAGCTTTTATACATATGTTTGAATAAGCAAAGAGAGGCACAACTGAATATTGGCAGAGGTTGCTGTGGACTTGTTTCCCCATATTTGTGTTTTTTGTGTGTGTGAGTGCAAGTGACTCATTTCCACATGCTTTCCAGATCCTGTTCACGTGCCGTCATCACAGCAGTAGTTGGTGCAGGGGTGGCTGACCCATGGTGGGCGAACAGGAAGCCACAAGGGGAGTTTATTTTGCGGTCCATAGTCTTAATATTATTGTCCAATCAGCAACCTGATTCATTTTGCTGATCATTCAAGCAGCTTGCACTGCAAAATCCCAAAATCTTAACAAGAATATTTGTCTTATTTCTAGTTAAAATGTCTCATTTTTAGTAAAAAAAAAAAATCTCATTACACTTAAAACAAGACTCATCACTGGAAAAAATAACAATTTTCACCTGTTTCAAATAGATTTTGACTTAAAATAATTAGAAAAATCTGCCAGTGGAACAAGATTTTTTTGCTTGTAATAAGAAGATAAATCTTGTCCCACTGGCAGATTATTCTACTTATTTCAAGTGAAAATTTACTTGAAACAGGTGAAAATTGTCAAATAAGTTATTTTTCTGGTAATGACTCTTGTTTTAAGTGTAATGAGAGTACAATGCACCAGGGAATTTTTTTTTAACTTAGGCTATTATTATTTTTTTTAAATAAAGGAAACAGCTGATGAGAGTAACAGCAGCAGCAGGAGGTCACAGGTAGGATCTATATTAGCAAGATGAGTAACTGGGGAGAGAATGAGATCTGTGTTACTCACGAGCACTGCCATAAATAAACCGGCGTATGTCCAGAACCACAAAGGATGATCCATTGTTTGAACAACTGGACACAAAGATGATAAACTGTGACTTTGCCAGAAGCCAAACCCAGCCCAAAACATTCATCACAATGTTCATCCATCCTCGTTTTAAAATTACACCTGTCTAACGGCGTATGAATCTTGCTGATTTAGGGATAATATGTAATTCTACAGGCCCACAAAAGGTTATGTTTTACTTCCCCTGACTCACCTTCCCTTCCCTCAACTCACCTTCAGGTACGAGTTGACAAATTGCACGCCTTACGTTGACACTACCAACGCGTGTTAAACATGCGTTCAGCATCCAGCCATATTAGCAAGATCCAATCTAAAAATGCCTATAGATTTACATAATGAGTCTTTTTTTTCCAAATTGTGACCCTTCCCTTCATTTCTTTGGGGTCCGGCAGGGCTTGCCCCAATGTGATGTCGAGTGGGGACACAACTATAAACTCTACTTGAACATACATTTTTTGGTTATTTTTTATTACATATCACTACATATACTACATATACATGGAACATATTTTACATAAACATATAAGTAACAAAATAACATATTTGAACAATTTTTCAGATTTTTTCAGTTATTATAGAGATATTGACAGATATTGTCTGAAAAATGGTTCAAATATGTTATTTTGTTATTTGAAAAAATTCAATTTGTTTTGTTGATGAGAAAACATGTTTCTCTATTTTTCTTATTTTTTTTAGGGGGGATATATATTGTTTTTCGGCACTACCTTGTTCTCTATAGCTGATATAACAAATAACTCCTATGTGGGATCAATAAAGTTCTTATTTTTGCCATCTCAGAAAATTAAATATATTGTATTTGGTGCCTAACTGTTATATTTGGTGCCCAACTGTTTCCCAAGTATATTAGTGCGTGTGTGAATGAATAAATGAGACGTAAAACGTACATTTCTTTGTAGAAAGGTGCTTTATGAAAATAATTCAATTCAATTCAATTTAATTTTATTTATATAGCGTGTCTAGAGACAACAGATGTTGTCTCTAGACACTTTCCAGAGATCCAGAAAATAAGTCCATTTACTTGTATTAGTTTACAGCGCAGTCTTGCCACATCCAATATGGCGGCGACGTTGACGTGTGTTAAACATGCGTTCATCATCCAGCCATATTAGCGAGATCCAATCTAAAAATGCCTATAGATTTACATGATGAATCATTTTTTTCAAATTGTGACCCTTCCCTTCATTTCTATGGGGTCCGGCAGGGCTTGCCCCAATGTGATACATACATACATACCGATGCGTACTCGGATGATACGTGCCGCACTTGCGTCTATCAAAAGACCAATGTCATCATGGCTTGCAACTCGAGTAACTCAATCATTTTTCTGAAGCAATCACCCTTCGTTCGTAGAAATAATGTTGATAAATCGGCCAATAGTGCCTTTGGTTTGTTTCTACACAATAAATCACCTTTTCTTTGGAACTCCTGCATCTCTCCTGCGCTTGGGCCCTAATCTACCCACTCGTGACGTTAAGAGTTTAAGGGATGCTTAAGAAAATGCAATACGTATGTAATTTTGTACATCTGGAAGTAAACGCCTAAGACTGTCATGAATGCTGAACAGCTCCAACGTGACCTGAGACAATAGTCTTGAGTCCTGCTGACGCTGGAAGATTTCTCCCTTTTAAAACAGCAATTTACATATGAACAGGCCCTTAAATAGCATCAAAACAATTTATGCACGATTACCTGCTTTCTTCTGTAAAGAAACTCGTGAGAAGGAGCTTTTAATGATCCTTTTTATTCATTTTTTTTCCTGCGGCTTTGGTGTGCTCATTAGTGGCAATATTTAAAATGTTATCCATGGCATGGGTTTCAGGAGGTTGAGGGGAGGATACACTTCTCTGTGAAAAGAAAACAGAGAAACAACAACCTTATCTTCAAAACGTTGGTAATTTTAAACATTTTCTGACTGAGAATTGTCATTTAGTGTTTTTACTAAAGAGCTGAAGGGCAGTTGCATGTATTGCTTGCAGATAAAATGCCACTAATTCTTGATTAATCGGTGGAAAAAAAATAATTTTCAACAGCAGCACAAATAGCTTTAGTAGTAAAACGCCAATAACTAAGATTGGCCATCTTGGACTGTCCGCCTTTAAAGTAGAGGCATTGTGAAAGCAACATTACAGAAGCTGTTGTGAGGAAACACCCATCTAAGAAAGCTGTTCAGATCTTTCTCTCAACCGTTGTCCTGTCACTTTTTAAATGAAACACCTTGTTGTGGAAAAACCTATTAAATGCTCTTTAATATGTTCTTTCCAACTCCAATAACTGGACTGAAACTGAGAGTCTAACTTACCTAGAATAAAACTTGATATGATTCAGATTTTAGTAGATTTAATTAAACAGTTGCATGTAAAACGGTCAGAACATCCATCAGGTGTCTAATGGAGGTGTCATTCTGATGCAGAATGACAATGAAACAAAGGAAGCATAATGTTTTTAAGGCATAAAAGATGATTTATTCTTACTGTTCGAGTAGACGAAAACAGTTTTAAGGTCAGTGTTTAATCTTTTTGAGCAAAGTACCAGTATTTACATTTAGTCAGGCCAAGGCTACATTTACTGCTCTCAGCAGTTTTTGTTTAATCAAGTGGCCCAGGCTGAATGTTCCATCACACACATTGAGCCTAAAACTGTGGAAGCGTGGTTCATGTTCCAACATGGCCAGGGCGTTCAGTACAAAAGTCAGTGTTTAAAATCTGGCAGAAATGTTATGATTCAATGATTTGATTTGCAATTAGCAGCCACATGCAGCACAACTTATTACAACTTCGTCTCTGATATCTGCCACCCCATGAAACCATATTTTCACTCACACACTGTAACTTCTCCCACTGTTCTTTTCCAGATATTCTTGTGTGGCTAGTCAGCTTTATACCTGTGTTGTTGCTATAGCTCTGGACATCACATCATGGTTATTGTTGATAGTTGGAACTAGTACAGTTTGTTCCGGTATAATAATTTCACTTTTCCAAGCTGCTGTTGAACAATATGGTTAAATATTCCACTCTTGTCTCCCCTGGGTACTGCCACACCTCCACCGGTATGACATCAGAACTGACTGTCTTTCCATTAACTTAACTTACTGATCAACAGCACTTTTCAGTGTGCAAGAGCAGCACCTTCCTCTCCCTCTCTTTTTCTCCATTCATCCACTCTCCAAAGTACTCTTTCCATGTGCACATTTATGTACACAACAAAGAAAAGAGACTATTGTCCAAAACCTGTATGTAAGATCATGCTTCGCAGTGCCACAATGATACCTTGCTGTATAACCATCAGTCCCTGCAGCTCGGTGCAGAAACTATTCTGAAAAAAAAACAAAAAACAAACCTAAACGTTTTGTTATGATAGTGAACAAACAGAGTAGAATCCTGAAGTATATCCTGATATCATATCAGCATTTACACAATACCCAAATCATTTCAGAAACTCTGGTTTTCTTTTGAGGCTCCTAGACATATTTCAACCAAGTGCATTCAAGTGTGCATGATGGAAACCAGTATGAAGAGATTGGGTTTAGAATATAGTAGATAACAGGTGATTTGTTCTAAAAGCTTGTAAAAAAGAGACATTTCTTTTGTCCACCACTCCTTCTGCTTCTGTCATCGCTCCACAAACTTATTATAGATAGAGTTTTTTATAGCGGTGCATACACGTGCATCCATCAACTCACACTTTTCTGCACTCCTCTATGGTATTGGCTCTTGTTCTTTCATGAATGTATATGTTTTTCTTTTAAAGATTCTCATCTGCAGCTCATCCATTATAAATACTTCACACCCAAAATGAAAAGGAATATACATAAACCACTTTAGATTTTTTTTTTTTTTTTTTTGTGTGTGCCAATGCATCTGAAATGATTCTCACTGGTGGCTTTAAGCATAAAGGGGCAGGGGCAGGGAACCCATACATATTAACTCTGGATTAGTATTATTGGATCAAATAACTTGAATGTTTATGGAAGTCGTCTGACAGTGACCTAAATAAAGAGCCTTGGATAAGCTGAACAGGTTCATGATGAAATTATGCACAAAAATTATTCTGTTTTATGTAGAAACATAATAAAAATCCTCATCTCAGTAGTCTCAGTAGTCGGCAAAGACAAGTACTAACATGACTTTGCACAAAGGAACTTTTGCAATGTTTTGCTCAGTGGAGCATGGTGGCTTCACGCACACAGCCAGGAGACGCCAGGCCAGAATCTCATCTGGGGTGTTGTCAGGTTCAAACAACCTGGAACATCCAAAACATAATACAAAAGAGAGAAAGACAAGAGGTTACATTTTACTTGCAAGAAGAACGGACAGAGATGCGTTCAGTTACAATGTCCTACCGCTCTGAAGTGCACTCTGCCGACCCTCTCTTTTTATTTCTTTAAGGTGGTCCCTGGTTAAAATATGAGTTACAGCTCTAAGAAACACAGCTGCAACGCTTCACGTTTACATAACTCCTTAACTTCAACTTGATATATGTTGCTCCTCCTTGACCTTGAAACAGCTCGGTATATCTTCAACCAGGGGAGCAGTTCTTGTTTTGCACAGAAAGCTCTTTGATGACTTCACTCACAGTCACACCATCTGACTTCTCCTATCTACATAACAAACTCTGCAAATTTGAATTGTACATACACACCAAACAAGCTTAGTTTATATGTAAAGGCAATTGGAGTAAATATGAGATAACTCTATGTTTAATTGCTCTAACAGGTGTGCATGCTAAACCGGGGTTTCTCTGGGTACTCCAGTTTGCTGTGGTTGATTTCATGATATATAATGATATTAGCTTGTATCAGGACATATAGTGTAGTCAGTATTTGAGTTGTAAAAAAAAAAAATCAGGGGGGATGGTGGATTTTATCATATGGGGACAGATAATTTGTGCTGATTACAAATAGTATAATATATTACAAATAATAGCAGTGACCAAAACACCTGCAGAAATACTGCAGGAATGACATAGCAGCAGTTAAATGCAGCCTTCTGTAAGCTTTAAATATCCACTGGGCTTACATCAAATACATCAAAACACAACAATAAAAAACAGTTTTCTGAACTTATCAATATGACTCTGTCCTTCACAGGATAAGCAAAATGGATCACTGCAAAAACTCAAAATCTTAACAAGAATATTTGTCTTATTTCTAGTTAAAATGTCTCATTTTAGTAAAAAAAAATCTCTTTACACTTAAAACAAGACTCATCACTGGAAAAAACAACAATTTTCACCTATTTCAAGTAGATTTTCACTTGAAATAATTAAAAAAATCTGCCAGTGGAACAAGATTTTTTTGCTTGTAATAAGAAGATAAATCTTGTCCCACTGGCAGATTTTTCTACTTATTTCAAGTGGAAATTTACTTGAAACAGGTGAAAATTGTAAAATTTTTCTGGTGTTATTTTTCTGGTGATGACTCTAAATGTTGAAATAGCAGTAAAACCACATTCATTGATGAAATGACATAAAGGATGGAAAGGGGGGATGATTTTGACCGTTTTTATTTCAGGGGGAATGCCATCCCCCCTCATCCCCCCTCAACTCGAGTACTGAGTGTAGTGATATGGTATTTTTGTCAGGTATAATAAATAACGAAGCATTAGGCTTTATATGGAGATCTATAAAAATAAACTACAAAAAGCAAGAAGCCCAGCCCGGACAGAGAAGCGACGGTGGGATGGATGACATGCGCAAATGCCAGTCTGACAGCATAAAGCCTTTAAACTAAATGGAAAGCTCTGGTTTCATTTACCATTCAGTTAACTGTTACCATGGTAACTTGAGGACATAGGTTTACTTCCTTTTCAGGTTTTGCCACCTGTCAAAATGTGACGTGATACTAATGAAGGCCAGCGGTGGAGTGAGATGAGATGTGTCTGATTGTGAACTAGTTTTGCAGCATGTTGTCCATGAAGATAACCGGGACAGGCGTCCAAAGTTACTTTGGCTGGTTTTGTGATTGTAGGATCAGGCAACACGATGCATCCTAAAAGTCAGCAAATATTCCCTCAAATTAAACTGAAAGTGATATTTTAACTCTGGTAAGTCCCTTGTGTCACTTTAACAGTTCTAATGAGTTATCAATCCACCTCACTATTACAAACGCTGGATACTGGAATGAAATATATCTACATAAATTTAACAAAACATTCAATAAAGGCCTGCTTCCATTTTTTGGCATTAAAATAAGTGTGGGGTAGCTACACCAATGCCAAACATGTCAGTGTGTCCAATTAATAAAAGAGAATGTGATGGTTCATTGCCCCTCATGGTGTGATCCCACAAATTGGGCTGCAAATTGGCTCTTTAGGCTCTTTTGTCGAGCTTAGTCTGAGAAATGTGTGAACTTTAATTCAATTAACACCTAATCTTGGTGTTAAGTGTAACCAGTTAATCTTAAAAATCATTTTAAAAAGGAGACGTTTCCTGAGGTCTCAATTAAATGTCTTTGTCATGTTTTAATAAAAATACCTTGTTACGGGGCACGGTGGCGCAGCTGGTAGTGCAGCGGTCTCACAGCAAGAAGGTCCTGGGTTCGATTCCCGCTGGGGGACGCTGTGGGTGCTGAAGTGCGTGTTAGTTCCCCCATGACTTCAGTGCCCACACCCTGGGTGGGGTTGGAGAAAGGATCTTTCTGTGTGGAGTTTGCATGTTCTCCCCGTGTTCCCTTGGGTAGCTAGTGTGAGCTACCCTCACAAAAACATGCAGCAGTCCTGGGCTACACATGCCCCCTCTGGCCAACCGGGGCGCCAGATGGGGTGGGGAGGATCCGGCCGGAATAATGTGATCCTTCCACGCGCTACGTTCGGCCGGAGAAACCTGTCTGGTGAAAAGATGCGGCCTGCTCACTCCTCAGGTTAAGGAGGAGACCTGAGCTCAGTGCAGGGCCCTCCCGGGGTTGGTAGAGGATGGCAATGCCCAGGACTGTCAGTAGGTAGGAGCACGGGGTGGTAAAAAAATGGGAAAAAAACCGGGATAAAAATATTTAAAAAAAAATAAAAATACCTTGTTACAGTACAAGTGAAGTGAAGTCTCTTTTCAACCGTGTCGATGTTCCTCGGTTCAGAGCAGAGGGGTTTGAGCAGGTGGGGCCAAACATTAGAGACTCCACCGTCTGTGATGTGAAGTTGGTGGAGATACAGATGGGAAAGGTGGATGATTCTACTCTCATCTTGGTGTGTGATGTTAAAGATCCCAAAAAAACTGAAAGTCTCAATTAAATGAGCCCCCAAACTAAGTCAGGGGGTCGTGTTATGTCAGACTGTTGATACTCAAAGGGGAACAGAAGGTGCCATGGCTTGGTTTAGACGCGCTCCAGAAGGGATTGTTCCCTCGGCCCCACTAAAAATACGACCAGCTACACCACATCAACCACATAGTGACATTATTAGGCCCCGAGCACTGACAGTGCGAAGGCCCTATTGTATTTGTAGGAATTTTTTTTTCTTTTTTTCTCGTTTTTCTTCTCACGAAATGAGGGCTTTTTTGACCCCCTAAACGTGCCCCAAAAGTCACCAAATTTTGCACGCAAGCCAGGCCTGGCGAAAAAATGTATATTTAATGGGCCTGACCTAATGGCTCAACAGCGCCCCCTAGAAAACTTTGTGCCTCAAGCCCCACAATACGGTTTGACGTACATGCACGGACATCGGTACACACCTGTATCATGTCGCAACTTAAAGAAAAGTCTCTTGGTGCCATGGCCGAAACCGAACAGGAAGTCGGCCATTTTGATTTAATCGTGTAATTTTGCCGCAATTTATGCCATTACTTCGGCAGCTTCTTCGCCCGAACCATAACGTGCACCCAGGTGTGTTACACATCAAAATGTGCGTCTCCATCCTGCGATGACGCGAATTACTTTTCTCAGTCAAAAGCGTTACCATGGCGACAATAGATGCCAAAAAGCGCGCCCACCCATCATCTGATTGGTCCATATTTGATAGTTCCTACTTTCTGTCATAACTTTTGAATGGTTTGACATAAAGACTCGTGGGTGGTGTCATCGGACTTGGTTTTGAGTCCTTGACCATAATTGGTGCAAATTAGCCCCGCCCCTTCTTCTGATTGGTCAATATCTGATAGTTCCTACTTTCTGCCATGACTTTTGAATGGTTTGGTATAGAGCAGTGGTCCTCATTCAATGTTTCAAAGTTTATTTAGACGGGACAATGCATATTCATGAACACTACATTACAGTTAAGCAGTGTAAATACACCGGGTTTAGCAGAAATGCTAGTTTCCACCCGCAGTCCCCACAAACAACCAGACACACTCACACTCACACCTACGGGCAATTTAGAATGATCAATTTACCTAGGTCCTCGAGAGCCGCTGTCCTGCATGTTTTTGATGTTTCCCTGCATCAACACACCTGATTCTAATTAGTGGTCATCACCAATCTTTCCTCCAGCTCTGCACAGTTCTGTTGGTGACACAGTCATCTGTATCAGGGTTTACTGGAGCAGGGAAACATCAAAAACATGCAGGACAGTGGCTCTCGAGGACCTGGAATGAAGACCACTGGTATAGAGAGTCGTGGGTGGTGTCAGCCCCTAAATGTCCAGGCCTGAAGAATCTACATGCAAGTCATACAAGCGCTTCCACTGCACCCTGAACGTGCACAAGGGTACGAGGGCCCGTTCATCGCTGCTTGCAGCTTTAATTTCTAGTATTAATTACAAACCAGCGGTAGATGCAGACCACCAGGTCCCCTCTTTGATGAGGGCGCTAAACTGAAAGTAAAGCGTTGATCTCATTACGCTGGTATCAGGGGCGGAGCAGGGGTCCCAGCCCAGGGGGGGCCAAGCATTCTAGATGGGCCCTTGTGGCCTAAACATCCCCGTTAAAACATAATCGCTAAAAGAAATGCCACAGAACAGCGCCTCTGACACACAACCACAGCACGCAGGCGACACGGTCAGAACGATTCAAATGAGGTTTCAGCACCATGGATTTTGCCAGTCATTATGTCAAATCTAATTATAAGCCTAATGCAAACTTTAAGATATAGCACAATTCAGACACACGTGTTTAACCTACAAGACAAAAAGGTTACAATGTGCGCAACATGCATTTAACACAATGACCGAGCAGACACGGAGGTCAAACAGAAATAATTAATATTATGACAGCTACCAATGATGGTTTCATCCAGCGGTGGGCAGAGAACCACAAGAAAAAATATTTCCATCCAGGGGGAGTAGCACATTGAATGAACCAAAATGCAAAAACTTTAATTTTAAAAAATGTTCCTCATCATAGCACCATCAACCGCCGGTTCTTCATGGCCGCAAACCTTTCAATCACCAGGTGAGGTTTGATAGTCTGGCCTCATCCACTCAGCCTGGGGATAGTTTTTAATCAACTTCAGCTGAGTTTCCTGCTTTAAGGCCCCACTTCTGATGCGACAACTGGCTAAAAGTAAACGCACGCGCGCACGTACCCGTGCATGACAGGCAGACACACACGGGGAGAAGGGACTATTTCTTTCATTTTTATTTTTTAAACAACTTTATCCTTATGAATGCAAGTGTTATATAGTCCAACTTTCCTTATTTTATTCAGCACACTTTTTTTTCCCTTTTTTTTCCCCCCTTCGGCTTGGGCCCCCACACAGCAGTGGGCCCCGCCCCCACCTGCTCCGCTAGTGCCTGGTATCAATCAAAACATTGGCCACGGTTACATGATGTTTTTTAATTCAGAATTAATTATTCCAAATTAAATAATTCACAATTAACCTATTTTCCTTCGGGTTTACATGGAAAACACGTTTGATCGGCTTTATCCAATTCCGCTTAAGATCTGGGGGTTGGGAAGGTTCTGATTGGATAGGGGGACGGACGTCTTTACGTCCACCGGAAGAAAACAAACTTACTCGATTAGCAACAACATGGAGGACCACATTATTAGCATCCTTTTTGGATTTGTTTTGATTTTATTTTTGAAGCAGCAGCACAACAACATCATGTCGATTATTTTCTTTCACTGCAAACACAACAAGTTTGCACTTTCCCCTTCTACACACTTAACTCATCACTGACTGAGACAAGTTCCCCGTCCTGTGGTCGTCAGAAGGCGTTTGGGAAAAAAATAGAAAAGCAGCCGAGGAAGCAGATAAACTGCAAGTTAAAAACAAAAGACACCTTTTTTTGTGAAATTACAAGGATTTTTCACCATTGAGCATTTTGCTGAAGGCCACTGCCTCAGTGATGGAAACACTACGAGGAGTTTGACTTTCTTTTGCAACAGCAGACTTTAAAAGCAGTTTTTCTTGCAGATGTAACTTCAGGCCTCTGCGACTACATGAAATAGTTATAAATGCTTCTCTCACTGTCACATCTCGCGGTAGATTAAAAAAAGATGGTTATGTTGAATTCTGGGTCACATTTGGACAAGCCGATTTCAGCAGTGTTAATGTTTCGTAATATTATTTATTTTCTGTTTTTTAATAATGACGTTCATTATTTCTTGAAAAGGTTCAGAAATATGCCCTGCATTGTAATAATGTCTGACATTTCAGCTGCACCTGGTGAGAAAGAAAAGCAAATAAAGTATTTTTAGCAGAGCACCTAAATGCCCTAAATGGGAGTTTCTGGAGGATTTGTTTCATTTCTGGGAAGCCAAATCTTCCATAAACCAAGTTAACACAACAGCTCAAGCAATTCACACTTTGGTGGTGGGTTTAGAGTCAGCAGCTTAGAGGTGGGAATGATGTACGAAATGCATCAATGCGAGGAGGAATGCTGAAAAGGAGCACAGAGAACTTTCTACATAATACCAATTACATTTCTCATTTTGAAAATCAGGCTTTATATATATATATATATAAAACTGCACTAGATCAAACACTACAGGCAACATTTTGGAAGATGTTCCACATCTCTGTGCACACATCCACTAAAGATCTTGACTTAGCATCCCGTCTACATCTGGTATTAAAATCTGATCACTTTAATTGACTTTAATCAGAAAGTTTAGCCCCCTTATTTGTTAGACCGTGGTGAGTTGGACGATTATGGAGCCAAATCAGGGCCAAAAGTTTTGCTAATTTGAAAATAAAATTTTAACCTGAAATTTTTTTTTTACAGTTTCAATTTTATTTTTTTCAGTATCAGATCTTTTTTTCAGTTTCAAATCTTTTTATTTCAGTTTCAAATCTTTTTTTCAGTTTCAATTTTTTTTTTTCAGGTTCAGACTTTTGGCCCCGATCTGGCGTGGGGGGCGTGGCATCAACGGAGAGGGGCGTGGCATCATGAGTGACAGCATAACAGAGAAGGCGGGGGACGTTCCTCAGTCATGTTGCCTTCAGGAAACGTAGGTTGCAGAAGTTATCAGTAGAAGTATGATTGAACACTGTATATACACCATATTCACGTGATTGGCAGTGGAAAAAACTGATATTAGTGACACATTTCTGTTTAAAAAGCTGTTTTAGACCGTATTTGGTAGTATGTGGAAGTGGGAAATGTCAAACTTTAAAGTGTGGCTGTTGAACTGTACAGTCTGACATAGTTTATTGCTTTTATACTGGGATTGGTGCCAAATACGGTCTAAAACAGCTTTTTAAACAGAAATGTGTCACTAATATCAGTTTTTTCCACTGCCAATCACGTGAATATGGTGTATATACAGTGTTGAATCATACTTCTACTGATAACTTCTGCAACCTACGTTTCCTGAAGGCAACATGACTGAGGAACGTCCCCCGCCTTGAGAAGGGTATGGCTGCAGACCCGGAGGCAGCAGATCTGAGCAGCAGATCTGAACCGCAGTTCTAGACGTCACAGAGCCCCCTACTGGATTACTTTATAACTGCAACTAAATCAACAGTTCAGATCGAGACTTCTCGTTTTTTTCCGGCAGCGTGCACTTTTCTCCTTTTCTCAAGATGGATGACGACCGGAGTGTGAGTATTACCGTGAATCACATTTTTTGTGTATTCTTTTCAAGATATATTGGCACTTAATTGATCTGCAAAAGTGATTTAATCAATCAGTGAAATGCCTAACATGATCCACAAACTATATTGTTAAGTTAAATTTGACAGAGAAATTAACGTTAATGACTACTAATACTACTACTAATAATACTACTAATACTACGTGGCACAATTTCTATTGTCTGCAATATATATTTTTCATTTATTATGTGCAATAAGAACATGATCTCTTGTATATTACCAATCATTACCAAGATTAATCTTGTAAATAATGTCATGGTTATTATATTGATTATATATTTTTACTATTATTGTTAGGGTTGTTATTTTTTTCGTCCCAATAATTCATTGTTCATATATTGTTTGTTATTGCTACTCTTCAATCAACTGTGCAGTTGCTGCTGTAACTGTGGATTTCCCCATTGTGGGACAATTGAAGGAATATCTTAACTTATCTTTTTATTCATATTATACATTATGTGTGTTTATATAACTATTCACATTTATATCACTATATAGCCTATATTTAGATATTTTGTGGACAGAAATGTAGCTAATCCAGTGCATAAGATGAAAATGTATATTTGTCCGTTATTAGGTTTTGGCCCAGTTTTGTCTGTAAAACAGTGTAAAAATATTAACTTGGACTAATTGAAGACTCTTTTTTAGGTACACATAACAATCCAGAAAGGAAGGGCCTTGCCCCAACTTCACAGATGCACATCATGCTGCAATAACTACCACTGTCCATTCTGCAGCCCTCCAGTTTACTACCCCTCCCCGTTGAACAAATGTCAGATACACATGGATCTTCATTTTAACAGAGCTGTTAGCCATGAAGGTAAAGTTTGAAAACATTCTCCCTGTGTGTGTGCATGTAGTGCATGCTGGAACTTCATTGTTGATGCAGGATTTGTATTTTTAAGTGACAATTTGTAATGGAAAACTGATTATATAATAATATTTATATCTATGTGCTTATGTTTAAGAATACACCATTCACAGATGTGGACTGGGATGTCGGCCGCAGCTGCATTATCACTGTCCATACTGCAGTTCAACAATAAAACGGAAAGACGATTTTATTAAACATATACATTGGTGCAAGAAGAAACCAGGTTCCAACCCTACAGTCCCACCAACCACCACCACCCCCCAGGCACTGCACTGAATATATATTATATACTGTACATTGTACATTGTACAATGTACAAGATGAGACAATTGTTTACCCCAAGTTATATTGTTAAATAAATGTTATATTGTTCTGTTTGGGAATTTTGGACTTAATACTACCATACTTACCATTTCAGTATATCAAAGTGTTTTTATTTCTAATTGTTTACCCCAAGTTATATTGTTAAATAAATGTTATATTGTTCTGTTTGGGAACTTTGGACTTAATACTACCATACTTACCATTTCAGTATATCAAAGTGTTTTTATTTCTTTATTTCTTTTTTTAACAATTACTACAACAAAAGTGAGGACTTGACACCCAAATACACTATGTTGTAGTGGCTTTGATCAATGCTGTTCAAGTTTTGGGGGTAATATATCCCACTAAACGCCACATCTTAGTCCTCTCTGTCAGTGGCAAGACAGTTGTCATCTTCTCTGTCCCAGTCTCTTTTCATATTCATGCAATTGCAACACCTTTATAATTCTGTGCATATAACAGTCCTGCAGAGACATGGTAAATTACCAAGCCTCAATCACGACATTATCTATGATGTTTATCGTTGCTCAGTGTTTAAATATATATTTATTGTCATTAGGCTAAAAACAAGTAAAGACTCATTTTTTTATATTGCCTCATTCATGATTTAAAGAAATAATTTAAAATTTCACCTTAATTTGATAACAGTCTTAACTGCACCTACTGGTGCTGCCTATGATCTAAATCTCTTGCCACAAAAAAAAGAGCCTACCAGCAAAGACCTATGCTCTACAAATGACATCTGAAATAGTGCTGAATGAGCTACGAATCCCTGCCGTTTACCCTGGAAGTAAGTTCTTTAATTATAAGCTCCATCCTCATTATCAATTAAATCTTCATATATTGAGCCTCATTATCAATTAAATCTTCATATTTAAGCTCCATGCCTCATTATCAATTAAATCTTCATATATTTATTAAGGTGGAACGCTGATTTAGTTGCAGTGCAGTTCTACTAGTTGCAGTTCTACAGTCATCCAGTAGGGGGCTCTGTGACGTCTAGAACTGCGGTTCAGATCTGCTGCTCAGATCTGCTGCCTCCGGGTCTGCAGCCGTATACTATTGCCCGCCTTCTCTGTTATGCTGTCACTCATGATGCCACGCCCCTCTCCGTTTATGCCACGCCCCCCACGCCAAATTGCGGCCAAAAGTCTGAACCTGAAAAAAAAATTTGAAACTGAAAAAAAAGAAGTGAAACTGAAAAAAAAAGATTTGAAACTGAAAAAAAAAGACGTGAAACTGAAAAAAAGATTTGAAACTGAAATAAATAGATTTGAAACTGAAAAAAAGATCTGATACTGAAAAAAATAAAATTGAAACTGTAAAAAAACAATTTTCAGGTTCAACTTTTATTTTCAAATTAGCAAAACTTTTGGCCTTGATTTGGCTCCATAGACGATCGCTTTCGTTTACAGTAAGCGATTCCGTTCCGTATCTCGTTATTTTAAGATAGTTAAGCTTAGAGTAACGTAAAATTGTGTCAGAATGAAACTAAAAGCAACTTGAAAAGGGAGGAGCCTCCAAAAGTGAAGTGGTCCGGACAACACTACAAACATCTATGGAGTTTTGGCTCTCAGATGAAAGGAGGTTGTTGATATGAAAAAAAAAAAAAAAATGTGATGATGTTTCAATGAGTTCTGTGAGAGGGTGTCACAAAAAACATTAAACATGCCGAGGATGAGAGGAGAAATATAGGATTTTAGACTAAGAAATCTGGAGGTAGGGTGGTTTATGTTACTTTTTTACATGTTCTATGCTACATTGGAAGATCAGTGTCCAACTTGTTGAAGTTACTGCTGATACGTCACTAAGAAAAGTCTTTTTGCCACCTAAACGTGTCCTCTTGGGCCTCATTTATTCTAATCCTTCAAGATAAACCTCCAAGAGCTTGGTTTGAGAGACTGAATGAGGTTTCCTTTTTAATTCCCCCCAGACAGATGGCCTTTTCTTCTGTAGAAAAACTCTGGCCCCTGTGATACATTGTATTTGAGAATAAAATATTACAGACTTCCACACTTGACAAAAAAGGGCTGCATAAGCGCGCTCATGAAACCCTGCAGAGTGTTAGCTATTTGTGAGTTTCTCCATTAGCCGCCAGTATTTTCCCTGCCCTCGCTCCATCCATATCTGCGATTATACAATCTGAAGCAACACATGTGTTAACTGTGCTGATTTATGTCCCCAGTGGCCGCACACTTTCAGAACACACAATGATCCATAAAGTCGTGGGTACAAAAGTACTGAAAAGTCCACACAAACACAGGCCAGTAGGGAGCTTCATGCAAACACTGTACAATGATGCTGTAGATGCACGTATGCTCCCTGCAGAGACACCGGCTGTTCAGCGTCTTACTTGTGCTGTCAGATGACTTGACCGGCGGCCGCCGCCAAGACACATAACACACAACACCTTTAATGAGCTAGATATTGCCAAGAATAGCACAAAAAGCAGAAGTCTGTATGGTTTCATTTGGAGAGGGAGGATGAGATTTTAGGTTTTTTTCAGTGAGTGTAAATATTAAGATTTACCCTTGGGGTACATGTAAAACACAAGGATTGTGTGTGTGTGTGTGTGTGCGTGTGTGCGTGCGTGCGTGCGTGCGTGCGTGCGTGCGTGCGTGCGTGCGTGCGTGCGTGTGTGTGCGTGTTCACGTCTGCATTACTTCACTTATGGGGGACGACAGTTCCCTTTTATTATTCCTTTTCTGGGAATGAAAACCTTGTAATGGAGATAATTCAAATTCTTGGGCAGGTTTGAATTACTTTAAGGTTACGTTACGTCTCCAGGAAACAAATGTGGGTCAGCATCACGTTTTCTGAAGACATGTACCACACAGAGCCAGAAGAGGAAAAGACGAGATGTAACACAAGCTGACAGTTACATCAAGCGAGGGCTGAAATGGCTTCGATATGTCACATGAATGTTTCAGGAGAACTTCAGTGGGCTGAAGACATGATAGCAAGATGGGACACAACCAGAGCAAGGAAAAGATTTGTTCTGGAGGGAAACTGTTGGAGCAGTTTGGATTATTGGCATGACCATATTGCAATCGTCCAGAATGGCCCAAAGGGCACTGTTGCTAGCATTTTGCTAACAAGCTAAAGTCGCAAAAGTCCCACTGCGCACCAGCGGGTGTAAAGCATGACCCCGCTCTGATGTGGAAGAAAATAATAAATATAACACGCCCGAAAAAACAAGTAAAAACATGAAAATGAAAGCGATATATTAGTATACAGAAAAGGTTTCACTTTTCTTATTATTCCGCACGACTTTTTCGTCCGTTAATGCGGCCTGAACCGCAACGTGCACCCATGCATGGCATACATCTTTGGATGCGTCTCCATCGTGCCTCGATGGGCATTACTTTTCTCAGTCAAAGGCGTTACTGTGGCAACGCTAGCGGCTAGCAAGAAAAAAAGGGCAAAAATTCCGTACCATTTTACTCAACCATACTTTATCGTGGAGACATCGTTCAAATTTTGAAACACTCGGCCTGAATGGCGCTAAGACTTTACAACCTCATCATGCTAATTATTACAGTTTTTGCGATATTTAACTTTCAATTTGAAAAAGTTTCCATTTGAATTTGGACGCTCGTTTCTACACAACGGGTTATCGTAGAAACATCGTACAAATGTTCCCCAACTAGGCCTGCTGTGGACTTCAACATATTCAAATTTCATGAAGCTGTGATTTAATCACCCCGAACACAACCACTACAGCCCCAAACCAAAGCAGCAAGAGGGACGAATGGGCAGTAGGGCATGCCCATATCAAAATTTCCTGAAATGTTCTAGTTCTCTTTCCTCTCACAATGCTCAAACTAAGAAAAACAAAACATATTTTAGCTAAAGAATGATACACTGTAGTCCTTCTTCTTCCTCAGAACTTCATTGTGGTCCAAAACTGTTTAAGATCCATTCATATGGGGATATTTGTTGGTGGTGTTTACCAGCATGATCACAACCCCTGAAGTTGGTTTTCGTCCACATTATTAACTTATAGTGAGAGTAGTTCTGGCTTGGAGACCTCATGATTACATATCTGCCTCCTGCAGATGATGCAGTCCTGTTGGCTTCCCCAAGTCACGACCTTCAGCTTGAACTGGAGCAGTTCACGGCAAGTGTGAATCAGCAGGGAAGAGAGTCACCCCCCCAAACCTGAGAACATGGTTTTCAGTCAGTCAGAAAAAGAATGTCCTCTCACCTTGGGGTTGAGGTGCTGTTTCAAGTCAGGATTTTAATGATCTCGGGATCTTGTTCATGAGTGAGTGAAGAGTGGGGCAGCAGGATGGGTGTGGTGTCTGTACCACAGGGGTGGCTGGAGCTTATCCCAACTGTGATTGGGCTGGAAGCGGGTGGCCAAACCAATTTTGAATAAATAAATCCATTGCTGAGTCATAACTTCTCAGGGGTAAATAATCATCGCTAAATCATTTTGGTATTTAGGTTTTAATCTTCGTTTTTGTACGAACCAATGGAAGTTTGGTTTTACTACATAGCTTTAATGAGTTGCACTCAGCAATAAAAGCTCCCCCGTGTAAAACAGCCATTTAGTTAATTTCTAAAAGTCATTGGGCTGTGCCGGGCCTCCAGGGGGAGATGGGAGTGGTGAAAGAATGATTGTCCATGTCTTTGTTAGTGAGTGTATGTTAGTGTCTGTGTGAATGGGTGTCCTGCCCTCCCTCCTCCACTATAGTTGCAGTTCAAGTAAAACCTTGATTTCACTTTGCACACACACAGTTACACACACATACACACCTGCTCACTCACCTACATACTCACCCCACAGTTTTGGGGGACAGATAATGGCCGGGTTTCCCAGATCAGTTAAGTAGTTCTTAACAGCGAAAGACTTCTTTCAAACCTTCTTAAGGAGCCTGTGAAAGAAAATCGCGTTTCCCAGAGTGGCTCTTAGCTTAAGTATCTCTTTCATTAAGAAGGAAATGAAAGATGCTGCTGACCCAGTCTTTACAACCATCTTAGTGAACAAAGACTCACAGATCCAGCTGCGTCAGGCAAATCAATATCACACCAAGCAATGAGATATTAAAACAATGCACCCCGCACAAATTTTGATTTATTTTATACTTTAGATTTATATTGTTTAGCATTTATTGGTGACAGCAAAGGAAAAAAAAAAGAAAAATAAGGAATAACAAGTGTGTTCCTGTATATGCTTTATGCTTTACGCACAAATAAAACGATCATCATGAATATCATTTATTTGATAATTTGGCTGCTATACAGCATATTCTCGCTGCAAATCAACCGCGTCGCCGCGCGAATTCGTGCGTCAGCACTTCAGTCCCCTGGACGTGTCGGACCGGGCTGTCAGACCGGGACACCTGCGCCGTGCCCGAGCCCGAGCACCTCTACGTGTGATGACAGGGAAGCAGCAGCTGAAGAACAGGAGCCTTTGATGAATCGTTCATTACAGTCTCAAATATAATCAATGGTGTCGGTTTATATTAAAGAATCTTTTTGCCCAGAAGAAAAAAGAGCGAAGACAACGACCCATAACTATTTTCTTCTCTTGAAAAAACCTGCACCGCGGGGTTTAGGATAAAAGACGCTGCAGTGCGAGTCGGGATGCAGGGTCTCAGAAGAGGAGGAATACGTGCGAGGCGGGGCTGATCTCTGCAATCTGAAGCCCTCTATAATTGTAAAAAGAATTTCACTTATCACGGGTTCTTTTTGGAACATAACCCCTGCGAAAAACCAGGGATTGCTGTAATTCCACGTTGCGATTTGCGAAACTCGCCTTCTCTTGGCTCATGTTTTTGAACACACACAAACGCCCACCCCGTTTCCTCCCGGTTTCTGCGTGTGGGGAAAAAAAGCCTCACTGTAGCCAGAAATAACGGAGTAACGCACCGTTTGGATGAAAAAGGGTCATTGAATTATATTTATCATCTTAATTTTTTATTATAACGCACAGGCAGCAGGGAATTAGTGCGTTAGGCAGCAGTGCTGCGTGTGAAAATGCGCTGATAGTGATCGGTGATCGATTTGCCTGGCATCGATTCATTTGGTTTCAGAATCGGACAGCTGCTCCAAAGAGCTTCTGAAAGAGCGAAACTAAAGGACGGTGTTAAGAAGTCATCTGGGAAACACCCGTATCTTAGGGTTCTCTCTTAGTTCAAACCTTCTTTGAACCTCTCTTAAATCCTTAAGAGAGGTTGGATCTGGGAAACCCGGCCAATCACAGTAGCCTAGTCCTGTTTCAGTTTTAGAGACCTGCAATGGTTGCTGATTGTGTCTCTGTCTGTTTCCGTTTCTGTTTGTTTTCTCTCTTGCAGATTCCAAAGGCCGGTGTGGCCCGTTGTGTGTTTTCCCGTGTCGCTCTCATTTCAGACTTGCAGCGGATGCCACCCCTCAACACACCCTCCCACCCCACCCTCACCCTCCGATCCCCCTTACATATATGTAAAAAAAATAGATTAAATGATTAAAATGCATATATATGTTTTAAGATTTACCAAACTTGGTATCAACCATTAATATATATGCAGACAGAAAAGAAAAAAAATCTAAACATCAACATTTAGATATGTGAAAGATTTGTGATTGCAACATAATTTATAACCCTGTTGGTGGTTTAATTAATTTTTGGACAGGTGAATTGGTGATTTTATGAGGGTAAACCAGACATGGAAGTTAATCATTGCTTTTATTATTTGTCCTTTTATGGCTGAAAGTGAAAGTAATTTTTAACATTTATATAATTCACCAGAATTACAGTTGCATAATGTCTCTAAATTGGTCACTTTTTTAATACATTCCATTTAACTTCCAATAAACCACTGGGTTATTCAATAACCCCAAGAGTTTACAAACGTCAAGAGGATTACATCTGAGAATAGGCTTACCAAGAGCTTTCATGTGCTGCTTCAATTAATCTTCATATGCCGCTTCAAGAGTTTTATGTTTGCTGGTTTACATGCTTTCCTGCATCACTGTGAATTATCCATTCATGGCATGTCCGCAATGAGGAGGACTGAAGGAAGATTAAAGACACTGTGTCCTCTACCCTTTGTGTTTTTTGTGTATTCAGAGCAACTGATGGGACACTGAAATACTGTAGTGTGTACCTAATAGATGCAGCTTCTGTTGTTTGGTGAGGAAAGTTTTTATCAATACTCCAAAACCATCTTTGACCTGATGTTCCGTGTTACATAATACCAGAGACATACAGTAGGATGTGGAAGGACTTTTAGTTCAGTGGCCTTAGTTTGATATGACACAGTGGGAAGAGTATGTCGATAAAGGACATCTCATCCATACAAAGTGTTGTTGTGGAGCTCAATAAAAAGATTTGGAGGGGTAAAAACTGATGTAGTGTATCCCACAGAAGATTGCACTTAGTTGCCCCACCAGCAACTTCCACAAGACCTAAAGTAAAATGAAATGAAGGACACCCTTTGTTTCATGACCTTGTAGGTTTCAGCTGAAGCAATGGTTGGCCAGCTGAAATGTTACATTTTAAAACACTGTTTGCCTTTAACCTTTACAAACTGTTATAATTTTATAACTTTACAGCTCAATTTTGACTGTTTAAACTACATTTTTAGCTTTAGATCTATTTTGAATATCTCAGTAGCATATCCAGAGGTAGAAAAAGTACTGAAAAATTGTAATTGAGTAAAAGTATCTTTACTTTGCTTAAATCCTACTCAAAGTAAAAGTAAAAGTTCTCATCTAAAAATTTACTCGAGTAAAAGTACAAAAGTACTTCATTTAAAATGTAATTTGAGTAAAAGTTACTTTCAGTTATTTAATGCAAAAAAAAAGGATGAGTCACGAATCAAATTAATCAACTTGGAGGCATATTAAAGTACACATCCACACTTGTTTGAGTACATTTTTTTAGATGTTGATGTCTTGAAGGCTGAAAGCTCTGCTCTGCCGGGCAGGCACATTTTACACTGCATTATAATGTTGTTGCCTTTTGTGCGTTTGAATGCGAATAAGTCTTCCAAGTTTGGCCAGGGGTTTTTGTTGTTTTCGTGGCTGGTTTCTGCCCGCATTTAATTTTTTCACCATAAATTTTGTACTTAGTAACCTGAGGGGGTTCAAATTAGGGATGGGCGGTATGGACTAAAAAATGTATGACGATTATTTCTGGCATTTATCCCGATAACGATAAAAATGACGATAAAAAAAATACCAATCCAACTCCACCTTTGTAACTATAAATCTATCTCGCTCTCAGATCCGCCATGTTTGTCATCAACGGGAATTTATCTTTCTTTCTTTCTTTCTTTCTTTCTTTCTTTCTTTCTTTCTTTCTTTCTTTCTTTCTTTCTTTCTTTCTTTCTTTCTTTCTTTCTTTCTCTTTCTTTCCTTCCTTCCTGCTCTTTCCTTCCTTCCTTCCTTCCTTCCTTCCTTCCTTCCTTCCTTCCTTCCTTCCTTCCTTCCTTCCTTCCTTCCTTCCTTCCTTCCTTCCTTCCTTCCTTCCTTCCTTCCTTCCTTCCTTCCTTCCTTCAGCTCTCTCCTTCCTTCTTCCCTTCCTCTTTTCTTCCTTCCTTCCTTCCTTCCTTCCTTCCTTCCTTCCTTCCTTCCTTCTTCCCCTTCCTTCCTTCTTTCCTCCAGCTCTTTCCTTCCTTCCTTCCTTCCTTCCTTCCTTCCTTCCTTCCTTCCTTCCTTCCTTCCTTCCTTCCTTCCTTCCTTCCTTCCTTCCTTCCTTCCTTCCTTCCTTCCTTCCTTCCTTCCTTCCTTCAGCTCTCTCCTTCCTTCTTCCCTTCCTCTTTTCTTCCTTCCTTCCTTCCTTCCTTCCTTCCTTCCTTCCAAAAATCAGCTTTACACAAAAACATCATCAACGGGAATTTATCGTTTTTACCGCGAGATGACAAATTCTTATTGTGAGGAATTTTTTGGACGGTATATCGTGAACGGTAAAATATCACCCATTCCTAGTTCAAATGTAGCAAAGTAAAATACTTGGGTCAAAATGTACTCGAGTAAAAGTAAAAATTACATATTTCAAAAACTACTTAGAAAATTACAAATTACTCCTAAAAAGTACTCAATTACAGTAATGTGAGTAAATGTACTTTGTTACTTTCCACCCCTGAGCATATCTCACAAAAATAAATGTATGATTTATTTGTAATGAATGTTTTAGAAAAGTCGAAGTGTGTTGGTTTATAGGTTCTACATCACTTGTTTTTGGAGATAAACATCTGTTATTACACAGTATCCTGTCCTGCTATATAAAAGGCATGGCATGGCAGCTACTGTTTTGCTCCCAACCCTCACTAACCCTCTTCATCTTCAGAGCAGCTAGACGTGGGCCGTGCTGAGGCTTCACAAGCCTCTGGAGAAACAGGAACAGGACAGGAAGGTCGCCCCAGGGAGGCCTCTCTGCTTAGGCCCCTAACCCTGACACCTAGATGAATTAAGTTAACGGATGTGCCCACAACTCCCCCCTAGGGAGGTGTCCAAGAGGCATCCCAACCCAATGCCGGAACCACCTCAACTAGCTTCCCCAATGATGGGACTTCTCATCGTAATGGTACACAGCAGCGGTGTGTTTAAGCCTGACAAATAGTGCTTCTGACATGCCTTCTTTATAACGCAAACAACCAATCACATTTCTTTCTTTTCACTCTGCAAATGATCCCTGTACTTTGAAACTGTCCAGCCCGCATGTATACTTTTGCTGGCTAGCACTCAACTGGCTGATGATTTTTACCTGCCATTGTTTATGTAATAATTGCTCGGGGGTTTATGTTCTGGTCTCTGGGAAGATCCTATAGACAGCTTCTGTTGTAATAGACGCTATATAAATAAAATTGAATTGAAATGCATGTGTTGATGCAGAATCAGTGGACCCAATGCAGCACATGGAAGTACTGGTTGGCTGGGCAACAAATGAGATCACTCCATTTAAAGAGAATGGACTGCAATGCATGGGACGTTTCACCAGTGCTGTGTGAAGGCAGCGTAAGGCATAGTCCAAACACCCGACGTAGCCACCTACTTGTCAGCTGCTTGCATCCGTGATCTAATACATTACCTAAAGTTGATGATCATCGACGAAGGCCACAAACAGAGAGCTTTGCTTATTGGCTTGACTCTTTCTTCACCATAACAGAAACGAGATATGAGACTGAATTACTGCAGTGATCAAAGTCACCTTTTTCCAACAAGTGTAGAGCCTTCTTCTTTCAGAGCAGTTCATGACATCATGCATAGTTAATGTCAAAAGTCGTACATTTGTTAACATAGGCAATAAATTAGACGAGTCGCACTCATATGAATAAGACCTGATTCATTTAAATTTGAATTCACACCTCCCCAGACCCTGAGAGACCTTACACAGCAACCTAATACAGAGATGCTCTCAGCTCCACACGCCACTTGTAGCAAATTTATGATGATCAATTCAACACTTGAGGGGACAGTGATGAATCAATAAGTTTTCTGCAGATCACATTCTTCAAATCACACCTTTGAAACATCTAAAGCAGTCACAGCGCTGTATGATGGCAATTGATCATAAGATGAAAGAGGCTGGCGTGGCTTGATTCTCCAAGCGTGGGTGTAAGAGGTACAAAAGTTTTAAACATGTGCCAGTTAAAAGTGTTTTGGAGCTTTGCCAAAACTAATTGACATTCATGCTGTAATTAAATCTGCATTCGTCTGTGTGGGCTGTCATTTCCTACAGCGGCATCACCATTAAAAACACAACAACTCAGCAGATCTCCTGCAACATACGGACACTTTCAAACCCATTTACATCCAGAGGTACAGTACATGGCTTCAACTCTCACTGGAGTTTCTTAAGAGTTACACTTGTGAGTCTGCTGCTTGCGTTTCCAATAAAGCGAGATCATCAGAACATCCCAGACAATGTGACAAAATCAAGAGAGTAATTGCACTCGTTAAAAGTAGCCTTGTTGTTTGAGACACGGTGACAAGAAAAAGTTTGTGAAGGTTTTATAATTAGCCTAACTACTTTTCTGCATTCATTTTCCATGAAATGTGATCTGATCTTCATCCGAGTCAACAGACAAACACACGGTGCTTGAGCTGATAACACAGTTATAACTTCATCGGTCTTTACTGAACACGCTGAAGAAACATTCACAGTTCTCATTACTTCAACTAAAGCTAACTGGAGTTAGTGGTTTATCCAACTGGAGTCGAACTAATGACGTCAGTTGGGAGGTGGGATTTAGAACTATTTTGATACCTAAAATACACAGCAACATTTAAAGGAAACTATTCGTGAGAAGCATCTGCTGATGTGAACCATGCCGCAAAAAATAGGTGATCTCACGATTTAGTACTGTGGATACTCTTCCATGAACTGGAGCCAGTAGCAGAACACCACAGACAAAGCTCTGCACTATGTGGGCACATAAAAGACGCAGGTTAGCACATTCAAAATATAACACTAAAAGGGAAGGATGCTGGAGGGAGCTGTTATGGTTTTGGTAGTTTCCTGTTTTATTTTGAAGCCCGTGTCTTTGTGTTTCAGTTCTTGTTTGACTTTCCTGTTTCCCATCGGCCCTGATTGTCTGCACCTGTGTCTCGTCAACCCTTCTGTATATCTAGTCTTGTCTTTGCCCTGCTCCCTGCTGGTCCGTACTAGGGCTGTTCGATTTTGCCCAAAAATAAAATCTCTATTTTTTTCTCTCAAAATCCGATTTTCGATTACGATTACGATTATTTTGTGAATTGACAAAAGGCAAAGAAATGATTTCAAATATGCTGTTTTTTTATTGAACATTTGCCCCATTGGGCTTTAAGTGCAAACTTTGCTCTTATTAAACCAAAAATGAATGAATAAAGTGCAAAACTCTGTAAAATAAGTTGAAAAAAAGTTTTAAAAAATATAATAAAATATAAAGTTTTATCTCTGAAAAAAAAAATCAGCAAATCAGCACTTGCAAACATACAGTAAGTTATATTTCCAATTAAATAAAACAAGACATTTTCTAATTAAACTAAACTGGGTCTTTGCATGCTAAGTAATAAAGCAACCCATGAAGGAGGTAGAGGTGTGTAATGTCAGTCATTACATTTGCTATTCACATTTGCAAGTTTTTTGCAAGGAACACGAGCCGGTTTACCCGGTGGCATGTTCCAACGCCCCCTCCTACACTAAAGAGCCTCTCCGATGGGGCACTTGTCGCAGGTATTGAGAGGTATTTCCATCAATCATTAATATGGTATCAATCATTAATATGTGTGCAGACAAGGTAAAAAAAAAAAAGTGAAAAATCGATTTTACGAGTTTCACGTTTTAACATCGTTCTAATTACATAATCGCGATTACGATTTAAAATCGATTAATCGAACAGCCCTAGTCCGTACTGTTTGTTCATCCATGTTTTCAGCTCAGGTTTTTGTATTTTGTAAAGTTATGGTTCGGGTGTTTTTTGAAATCCTGCTCAGCAGCGCTTTTTGTTAATAAATAATTGTTTTTTTTGGAACTCCTGCCCCCTGCTCTCCTACATCTGGGAAAGACCAACCACCATTTCCTAACAGGAGTGCCACGATTCAGACTTGATCCACTGCCTCAGGACCGGGACCAGATGCCATCATTTATCATCAGTCAATGCGCAACAAAGTTGACCAGAATATCTTTACAGGATAATGTCAGGATGTCTGTCCATCAGCTGAAGCTAAGTGGCCGTAAAGAGGGGAATAATTCCGTCAGAACATTACTTCGGAAAAAGAAACACCTTTTGGTGCGGTCCAGTCAGAGCCCGGACCTTAAACAGCCAGGGGAAAAGTTACTCACAACTTTTTCACATGTTATTCTTCTTCTATGAAAATGTTGGCGCAGTAAGCCTCCTAATCAATATTATGAAATTAAGTCCACTCAGATGACAGTAGTATAGTAACCAAGTGATCTAAATACTTCTGTAATTTACTAGCGTCAGCTGCACCTAGTAGCCTACACCTTTTTTTTTTTTTTAATGTATGCAATATATTAATTTATTTATATATGTATGCCAGGGGAAGGTGGTAAACATTTGTGTAGCTTTCCACATGAAAATTAATTTAACTGTATATTTTTATACCAAAGAACGATGTTTTATAGACATTAACTATTTTTTTTTATGCATAATAAAGTAAGTACAGGAGTTCTTCGAAGGAAGTCACAATATAGACTGAAGGAATGAAAAAAAGTGGAAAAACTGTCTGTGAGACTCTAAAGATCAAGTGAAGGTCCCCACTGGCATCTTTGTGTGATCGAAGTGAGCATTCTAAAATGATGTTTGCTTTAGGATTTCACTCTCAGAGCAGCATTTACCACTGCAAAAAGATAACTCACAATGTTCAGTCAAAGAACAAATCCCCAAAATTTACTTCAAAAAGGTTGTTATCACCACAAATCCTCGTCACTGCCGTCATTTTCTAAAAGATAAAAGATAAGATAAAACAACATTTTTTTCTTTCCATTTAACAAATCAAGATACCTTTGGGTACCAGGAGATTATTCCCAGTTGCTGATGTATTGCTTATGTGAGGCACGCCAGTTCTTTACCACCTGCTGTTGGTTGCTCACATGTGAGCAGGTAGAGGGATAAACCTGAATACTAGCAAATACTAAAACTCTTATTTCAGTAGATTCTATGAGTTCTGCTGATGCTGGTATCAGAATCGGACCAGGCCTATCATGTTCTCTCTTCTCCTACATGCACAGCAAGTGTCATTGCTCTTCACTTTCATCATCACCCTCTCCAGACACGGACAAACCTGGAGAGACAAGGGCCGGGTTTCCCAGATCAGTTAAGTAGTTCTTAACAGCGAAAGACTTCTTTCAAACCTTCTTAAGGAGCCTGTGAAAGAAAATCGCGTTTCCCAGAGTTGCTCTTAGCTTAAGTATCTCTTTCATTAAGAAGGAAATGAAAGATGCTTCTGACCCAGTCTTTACAACCATCTTAGTGAACAAAGACTCACAGATCCAGCCGCGTCAGGCAAATCAATATCACACCAAGCAATGAGATATTAAAACAATGCACCCCGCACAAATTTTGATCTATTTTATACTTTAGATTTATATTGTTTAGCATTTATTGGTGACAGCAAAGGAAAAAAAAAAGAAAAATAAGGAATAACAAGTGTGTTCCTGTGTATGCTTTATGCTTTACGCACAAATAAAACGATCATCATGAATATCATTTATTTGATAATTTGGCTGCTATACAGCATGTTCTCGCTGCAAATCAACCGCGTCGCCGTGCGCGAAGCAGAACTGTTTTTATGAACGCATTCGTGCGTCAGCACTTCAATCCCCTGGATGTGCAGTCGGACCGGGCTGTCCAGGCAGCCGGGACACCGATCCTCCTGCGCCGCGCCCGAGCGCATCTACGTGATGACAGGGAAGCAGCAGCTGATCAACGGGATCCTTTGATGAATCGTTCATTACAGTCTCAAATATAATCAATGGTGTCGGTTTATATTAAAGAATCTTTTTGCCCAGAAGAGAAAAGAGCGAAGACAACGACCCATAACTATTTTCTTCTCTTGAAAAAACCCACCTGCCGACTCGCGCTGTATACAGCGCGAGTCGGGATGCATCATTCAGAAAAGGAGGAATACGTGCGAGGCGGGGATGATCTCTGCAATCTGAAGCCCTCTATAATTGTAAAAAGAATTTCACTTATCACGGGTTCTTTTTGGAACATAACCCCTGCGAAAAACCAGGGTTTGCTGTAATTCCACGTTGCGATTTGCAAAACTCGCCTTCTCTTGGCTCATGTTTTTGAACGCACACACACGCCCACCCCGTTTACTCCCGGTCTCCGTGTGTGGGGAAAAAAAGCCTCACTGTAGCCAGAAATAACGGAGTAACGCACCGTTTGGATGAAAAAGGGTCATTGAATTATATGTATCATCTTAATTTTTTATTATAACGCACAGGCAGCAGTGAATTAGTGCGTTAGGCAGCAGTGCTGCGTGTGAAAATGCGCTGATAGCGATCGGTGATCGATTTGCCTGGCATCGATTCATTTGGTTTCAGAACCGTACAGCTGCTCCAAAGAGCGTCTGAAAGAGCGAAACTAAAGGACGGTGTTAAGAAGTCATCTGGGAAACACCCGTATCTTAGGGTTCTCTCTTAGTTCAAACCTTCTTTGAACCTCTCTTAAATCCTTAAGAGAGGTTGGATCTGGGAAACCCGGCCAAGGTTGTTTCATGTGAAAGGTACAAAGATCCAAGTCAGGCCTCTGACAGCTGAGTGGCGTGCAGCTCCTTCAGCTGTCAATCAAACTCACATTCCAATGTCATTGAGATTCATTGTGACGCGTGATTCACTTTTGAAAGAGGCCTCAGTCCTGCCGAGAGATGAAGTGGGCAACGTCGTACCGGAGATAAAGACCAAACTTTTCATATGCGCTGAGTTGCAGTCTCCAAGCTCTAGTTACGGTCCAGGACAAAGTTAGAAACTGCTTATACAAATCAACTTTGGCAGAAGTGACTTTAAGAAAGTGTTTTCAGTGTCTTTGGGTGAGAACTATATTCAAGAGGATTACAGCACCATTCAGACTGATTGATCCAAGCGAGCAGACGACTCTTTATCTCAGATACTTGGCCTCCGTGGTTCTGCCTCCGAGCAGGAAAGCGGTGAAAAGTTAAACCATTAGCGATCTTTTCCCCACGTCTGTTATGTGTGGAGCTGCTGCAGCTACAACACAGCAACGGGTTACCATGGTTTACAGAATAACGGAAAGTAACGATTACAAGTAAGGCAAAACGAAGAGGGAGCACGTCTGTACACAGTGCGCAGTGGTCCGAAGAGCAGCTAAGGTAGCTTCCAACATGGCGGCTCCGCCAGGGGATGATGTCAAGACGACCAAGCCCAATACTATGCACTATCCATACTCATTCCGGAGAAATGTATTAGTGTGGATTGATGGACACTAGCTATTCAGAAACTTCCCACAATGCAATGCAGCGGTGTTTGGTTGTTAAGTGCTGCGCAGATACGTATATGTCATAAGTATAATAATATTATATATAATATCCTTATATAATAATATTATATAATATCTTGTTTGGGTCAGGATAAATGGGAAAGAGCGGAGCGGTGCTGCTACTGCTGCTGTGACAGGAGTTGTTACCATGGTAACAACTCCCCCTCCCAACGGCAGGAAGTGACGTGTGTCTCTTTACGTGCCAATTAATGCATACTACTGATATTTACTCAAAAGTGTGCCGAACTGAAGCATACCTTTTGAGTATATACTGTTTAGTATGGCATTTCGGACGCACCGTATGTTTGTATTAAAACAGTGTCGCCTTTTCGAGGCTCTCAGAAAACCACGTGAGTGATATTGCAGCATAAACAGTGCTGATAGCTCGTGTTTCATCCCATCCAAGTAATTATTGGAAACACGCCGTGCATGGTGGTAGTAGCATCCAGGAAAAGAAAAAACAAAACAAAAAAAAATATTTCTGCTTTCATTTTTATTATGTCAGTTTTGGTCCTCCATAAAAAGGGGCATAAACATTGTTCACATTTTCCAGCCAGTTTCTGGATTTTTGGGAAACTCCCCTGTAGCAAGGCTAGTGCTACGGGGCCCGACCGACAGGACACGGAGTTTCAGTGCAGAACTCCTTCATTCCAAACCCCCAGGACACACGTGCTTCCAGCTTCAGCTTCAGTCTGACCAACCGTCTCAGCAGCAGCTTCTCCTCTTATAAGGCTGGCAGGGTGGAGAGGTTGACGGGCCACAGCTGTGTCCCGTCAACCTGAGTGGCTTCAGCTCCTCCACTCTGCCACATCCCCACTGCAACTTTAATGACACAGCTGAACTCAGATACATTTTTCATCCAGCACAAAATAGGTGGAATCCAAATTTCATCATTAAATGCCACTAATGGCTCTAAATGTACAACTTATAATAAAAAAAGTATTTTACTCAATTAATCTACATCTATATACAAACGTTTGGAAAAAGAAGTCGTCACATAACAGTTGTGAACAGTACGATACAGAAAAAATAGGTTGTTTCAAAGTAATTTAACCCTCACCAATCATTTAAAGCCCAAGTAAGCCAAATTCAAATATTTGCATGGAAGCATTTTATATTTAATACTTAATTGTTTTAGAAAACAAGTCAAAATAATGAATTTTGGAGTTAAAATAGTGGAATTACTCTGCTAAACTGTTTGTGTTCCGTTCATGATTTTTGGAGCAGATCTGAAATTAGGGCTGAATACGCTGGAAACCCAATAGAGGTTTATTGCTGAAGATTACAGGATCGAGCTTGAAGTCAATAAGGAAATCCTGTTGCATCACTCCTCACGGGCTTTAGTACCTGCCCTTCTGAAAAATAAATGAAATAAATTGAATTCCTGTAAACTTGAAGCAATCAGGATTTACCAAAGAACGTTGTAATTCGGAAGAAATAAGACTCAAACTTCATATTTGTTTGAACTGATTTAAAGTCAAATTTAAACTGGAAATTTTTGACTGACTTAAAAGTACAACATTAATTTAAACAGTCACAGTTTTTACTCTTATAGCTTATAAACATTTATATTCAAATAAATGACACATTTAAGTAAAGTAAGTAATTAAACTTTATTTGTACAGCGCCCTTCACAGACCATGGTCACAGAGCGCTTCACAATTAAAATAAAAACACAGTTAAGAGATACATACAAAGTTTAAGATTAAAAGGCCAAGACAACACATTTACGATCATAACAGCCCCAAGAGAATTAGGCAAAAGCCTTCACAAATAAAAAGGTCTTTAGTTGCCTTTTGAAGGAGTCAACAGACTCCATGGAACGCAGAGAGAGCGGAAGATCGTTCCAAAGCCTGGGAGCAACGGCCTGGAAGGATCGGTCTCCTCTGGTCCGGAAGCGAGTACGAGGAACCATCAGCAGATTCTGATCCACAGACCTCAGAGCCCGAGCTGGGGTTAGGGCTGGATCAGATCGCTGATTTCAGGTGGAGCCTGACCATGCAAAGCTCTGAAAGTTAAAACCAGAATTTTAAAATTGATCCTAGAGGAAACTGGCAGCCAATGAAGATCTTTGAGAATAGGGGTTATGTGTGACCTCCTATTAGAGCGGGTAAGAATTCTTGCTGCGGAATTTTGCACTAGCTGCAGGCGAGACAGCTCCTTTTTGTTTAGACAAGAGAACAAACTGTTACAATAGTCCAAACGCGAAGACACAAATGCGTGAATGACCAGCTCCAAATCATTTTGCGACAACATTTTCCTGAGTTTAGAAATATTCCTCAGATGAAAGAAGCAATTCCTTGTTAGCTGTTTGCAGTGTTGCACTAATGACATGTCTTTGTCAAACACAACACCCAAGTTTCTTAGGCTCGGCTTAACAGACTGGCCCAAGTCGCCCAAATACTGGTAAATCTGACTGTATTTCTTCACAACCCCTGTCTATCTTAAATGGTGTTCCACAGGGCTCAATCTTAGCCCCAGTCTTATTCTCAATTTACATAAATGATATAGTTAAATCAGCTGCCAACTCATCTATTCACTTGTATGCCGACGACACAGTGCTCTATGCCACCGGTCCCTCCCATGCAATCGCCCTGGAAACACTCCAACAGAGCTTCCAAGCCGTACAGTCTGGTTTATCTGCCCTCGGCCTATCCATAAACTCCAGCAAAACCAAGGTCATGTGGTTTGGTCGTAAGCACGCTGTCCAAGATGGTACCATTCTGGCTGCTGACGACCGTAAACTTGACCTGGTATCCTCTTATAAATATCTGGGAGTCTGGATAGATAGCAGTCTGTCATTCACTGAGCACTTATCCTCTCTGCAGTCAAAAGTGAAGGCCAGGCTCAGCTTTCTTTACCGTAACCGCTCCTCGTTCACTGCCACTGCCAAACGCTCCTTGGTCCAGCTCACTGTGCTTCCACTTTTTGATTATGGTGATGTCATATATAGATCTGCCTGCAAAGGAGCACTTGAACGGCTCAACGTTCTATATCACTCCGCCATTCGATTTGCTACCAACGCCCCATACAGGACCCATCACTGTGACCTCTACACCCTGGCAAACTGGCCCCCCCTGGAAACCAGGCGCAACATGCACTGGCTGATGCTGGTATTCAAAACCCTCCTAGGTCTTACCTACCTAACACAGCTTCTGCATCTGCGCCCTCCCCCTATACACAACACCCGTTCTGCCCCTCTCATCCTGTTAAATGCCCCACGGACGCACTCTTCCCTGGGCCATTCCTCCTTCCAGGTTGCTGCCGCCGACAGCTGGAATCAACTCCAAAAATCCTTACAGTTACAAACTCTTACCTCTGTCAACTCCTTCAAACATGTCATAACTAAATCCATAAAGTATACCTGCAGCTGTCCCAGCCAAAGCTCTCTCTGATCCCGTCACCTCACTAACCTCACTGTTGCTGCTGTTGTTTTTTTTACTGTCTCATTTATGGTTGTCTAGTACCACTGTTTTTACTTTTAGTGTCTCTGTCCTTAGTTAACTTGTTGTATGTCACTGTACGTCAAACTAACTGTCATTCTGTGGTGTGTCACTGCATTATGTCGTTATTCCTTTTTCTTTTGTGTCACTGTTGTTGTATGTGCTTTTATTGTCTATATCTTAATGTTACTCCCCTTCTCCCTTCCCCTTAGGAGGTCTTTCACCTCCTACCAGGCCATTGCCTTAAATAAGAATGTATTCTTAGCAATTCTTGCCTGGTAAAATAAAGGTTTACTACTACTTACTACCCAGGAATGGAGTCATCAGGGGCAATAACCAGGGTTTCAGTTTTGTCCACGTTTAGCTGCAAGGTGTTCACACTTAGCCATTGATTAATCTCCACCAAGCAATGATCTAAGGAAACCATTTGAACAAATTAGAGGTCGCTGTGAAGCTCTCAGCTGCTTCAAGTTACTTCAGAAAGTCATTCAACTGTCTTTAACTAGTGGTTAAATGTTTTCTAGGTGTTTCATTTTTACTTGAAAGATTTTGTTTGAATTATGTAAAAACATCAAAAACTAAATATAAAATACATCTTTACCTTCATCTCTTTCTCGTGTCCGTTCTTCCATCCTTCTCCTTCTGTCTTTGATTTTATCAACTAAAATCACCAACACCACACCCGCTACCAAACCCACCAACACACCCACCACCACAGCCACCATCACACTCACCGCAGCTCCCACCCTAGCCACCACCACAGCCCCCACCACACCCCCCACCACAGCACCAGCCCAAATGCTGAGTTTGACAACTTTCACAATTGCAGTTTTCACCTTCAAAGCTTTCACACAATTCAACATCATATACACGATCACGCATGTCATCACACCAAACATCACACCCGCCATCGACACCAACACAGTAATATTAGCCCCCGACCACCCAATCCCCACGAACGTCACCAAAGCCCCACCCCCCACCACTACCGCCACCGCAGCCCCCACCACAGCCCTCACCATCAAAATAATAAATCCTTTCAACCCCCCACCCACCCACCCCCCCACCAGATCACACCAGCACACACCCACTAACACACCCAATGACACGCCCACTGACGGACCCACTAACACAAGCACCATAAGCCCCACATCAGGCAACAACATAGCCATCAGCAGACCCCTCACCACTGCCCCAACCACTACCCCCACCACAGCCCTCACCATCACAATAATCAATCCTTTCAACCCCCCACCCACCAACACCCCAACCAGATCAGACCAGCACACACCCACTGACACACCCAATGACACACCCACTGACAGACCCACTAACACACCCATAACTACAGTAAACCAATCCCCCACCATAAGCTCCCCATCAGCCAACAACACAGCCATCACCAGACCCCCCACCACTGCCCCCACCACAGCCACCACCAGGGCCCCCACCACCAAATCCTTCAGCTTCACACCCTTCCCCATCTCCTCCACCATCACATCCTTTAACATCAAATACTTCACCATCACACCCATCAGCAGACCCACCAGCAAACCCCCCACCGCTCCTAAAATAACTCCAGTCCGGTCTGCAACAGAAAAACAGAACAAGAATTAAAATGACAGTTTTTTCTATTTTGATGACAGTGATTTGAAACGTGTCTCAACAAATCACATGAACCTTCACAACTGAATCTGTTACTGTTTGTAACTCAAACTCAAACTTTATTTATTATATAGCACCAAATCATACAATATAAATGCAACACATGGTGCTTTACATGCAGAATAAAATAACAATCAAAAACACAATTTAAAACATCCCATACGACCCCATCCCCCAACCCCCACGCGTACACACACACTCACTCACACTCATACACATGTTATTATTATTATTATATTTCTTTATTTGGTATGGACATCACAATAACATAGGACAAACCAAATGCACTGTTTGAGTGTTTTAGCATACATGCTAATTTGCAACACTTGTCCACAGGAGGCTTTTAAAAAAATAATATAAATACAATACAATAAGATATACAATAAAATTAGAGGATGACATAAGATATAAAGCAAAGACAACATTCAAGAGCAGAACCAGACCTGACCTATTCATGTAGGCACTGTTGTTTAGACTTGAGCCATAGTTTGAGTCCTCTGTTGAAAATATTGCCACACGTTTCTAATTTTAAATTAGTCGGTAAAGAATTCCAGAGTTTTGCACCCTTCACATAAAAAACAGACTCACCAAAAGAGGTCTTGTACTTTGGGATACGACAATCACCATTGGTGCAGGCCCGTGTGGTTACTCTACCAGAGCTCTGATGCCTAATAACCACTTCAGAGAACAAGGGTGAAACATAATTATATAAACATTTAAAAACCAGTTTAAGACTACTAAAATTCACAAAGTTTTCAAAAGTTAAAAGGTTGTGTTTTCTTAAAATTTCACAGTGGTGCCATCTCATAGGTTTCTGATCCATAATTTTTATTGCCTGCTTGTATAATGATGTTATAGGTTTTAGAGTTGTTTGAGAGGCAAATGACCATGATGTGATGCAATATGACAAATGTGAAAAGATCATTGCATGCATGTATAATCGAGCAGTTTTACATGACAAATTCCTTCGAATATAACGAAATAAATTTAGATTTGGTTTGACCTTCTTGGAAATTTGCTTAACCTGACTGTTGAATTTTAAATTCTTGTCCAGAATAATGCCTAGGTACTTGACTTCGGTCACTACATAAATGGTCGATCCCTACCTCAAATATGTCATTAGCAGCCCTATCACGTATAGAGAAACACATGGAGACAGTTTTCTTTACATTAAGAGTTAAATATGACAGCTCAAGCCATTTATGAATGTTTAGTAGTGCCTGTGTCAGCTGCTCGCCTGCCAAGCTTGGTGTGCACACACTCACACGCCCACACACACACACACACACAGTAAATGGACTGGTGACATGGCTTAGCACTAACGATCCAGGTGAGGAAAACACTACCTATGGGTGGCCGTCCACAATGAGAGGCTGCACTGACCATGACCACAAAGAGCATCGCCACAGAGACCCCCCCAACCCGGACAGACCGGGACAGACCCCACACAGAAGGTGCAGTCCCACCCCCAGCTACCCAGGCCTGAGGGACCCCCATGACGACACCCCCATGGGCAGAGCAGACACACCTCCCAGTGTGGACGACCCCCCTGAGGAAACACTGGAGCTAAAAACTAAAATTTGTTTGTAGTCATTAGTTGACCTAAAGCCAATGAGTTCTTTGAAAGTTTCAGCTATTTACTAAAACAAAATGATTAATATAACAAGAATAATATAACAAAATTAGAGGTTTCCATCTGTAACAGAGATGGATGCAGTTCTGTGACGTCACACTCCGATGATCTACGTCACCGACACAACTTCAGCAGTGATGTCATGCAGATGTTAATATGATGAATAAATATTCAACTTTTCACATTACACATGACCAAAATTAACTTCTTAATATTCTATTTTCAATATGGTTCAAACACTGTGTGAAGACTCACTTTTACTGCCTTACCTTTAGGTACATGAAGAAAGGTGTATTTCACGTAAGTCTCCTCTTCATCAGTGAGTTCACACGTGTAAGTTCCTGTCTGGTCTGAAGATAAATCCTTCAGCATGAGACTTCCTGTCTCTGACACGGACACCTCGTGCTGCTTCCATCTCTCTGAAGGTTTGTAGGCGTCTTCAGCGCCGCTCTGTGTCAGGATGATCTGACTGTGGTTGAATCTCCAGGTGAGATATATGATTGAATAATTGGCGGTTGAGCAGGGGATGATAGTTTCAGTGTCTGATGCATTTAGAGCAGCTGGAATTACAGTAAACATGAAACAGAATCATGAAGCTCCAAAACATCTCAAACAGCACATTATAACCTGAGCCTTTCTGTTACCTGGTTTAAGCAACGTGGTTCTCCTGCTGTTTGCTGCAGTGCTGACGGTGCAGATGTAGTCCAGGTCCGTATCATTATCTGAAAGGACCAGAGAGCTGCTGATGCTGTAAAGCTGCTGTTCAGTCTGATGGACTGTTGGTGGATTCTGCAGGTTCCTGCTGGATGGAGGACTGGTGGTCCAGGTGAGTCCAGGTTCAGGATAGATCCCCTCTGAGCTGCAGATTATCTTATTTTGTGTTTTTTCAATGTTGACCCTCTGGACTGGAGCTGTAAGACAAATATGCGGTTATAAATGTTGTTAATGTCACTGAATGTTTGCTTCAATCTTGGCTGCAAACGTGCCTCACTGGTCGAGTATAGGTCAAATTCATTTATATTAAAAACAACCAAGCTTCACCAAGGTGATTTACAGGTAAAACACAACAATATACTGTAAATAATGTTAAACAAATGGAGTAAAAACACAAAACTACCAAGAAGATCTTACATCTCTTGGACCAATGTCAGAACTGGATCACTATGCTCACATTTCCTGGTCCAATTTAGAGCCGAGCTGCAGCGTTCGGCACGAACTGAAGGATTAACTGATCTAAACCAGCATACAGGAATTACACTAATCCAGGAGTGTAATTATAAAAGCATGCATGACTCTTTAAATCTTTCTAAATATAATTATGACTTCACTTTGGACAACAGTTGTCGACACTCAAGGCTGAAACCAGCGTCTGCAGCCATCACTTCTCTACTGAGGTAGTAGAGTGGACTTAGTTCATGGGTCCGTTTCACAAAGCAGGTTTAGTGAAAACTCTGAGTCTGTTAACCCTGAAATGAGGGAAACTCTGAGTTTTCCGTTTCACAAAGGGAGGTAACTCAAACCAGAGAAAGAGAGGTAACTCTAGCCTGTTTCACAAAGAGAGGTAATTTAAGCTCTCGGTCAGTTACCGTAGTAACAGACGCTCTGAATCTAACCTGGTCGGGACCAGGTTTATATCAATGAACCTGGAGTTTCTTTGCGTCTCCGCCTCTTTCAGAGCCACATGCACATTTGATTTCCTCATTCATTCAGTCAGCAGGTGAGTTTTGGTGAAGTTCTGCCGTCTGTCATTAAAAACAGAGTCAGTTTATATATTAGAAGTCCATTGTCACGAACATGGCATGTCCTTTTGATGAAGACACAATTGATGAAGGTGCAGAATTAATGTGCAGAGAATTAAATATTCGTCGGGAGATGGTTATCAGACCGCGGGGTTTTCATAAACTGTGAGCCATAATCATCAAAATTATAACAAATAAAGGCTTGAAATATCTCACTTTGCATGTAGTGGGAAATAATATTTGTTTCACCTTAAGTTGAATTTACTACGAATTAAGTTTTGCAATATATTCAAATTTTCCGACCTCCACCTGTATATTATTACATAAATAAATAAGAGCATAATATGTGTCTGTATTGGTTCAATACGGAACGCAACTTTTAATTCCCAATTACGGAACAATTCCGTATTTCAAGGGACGGGTGGCAAGCCTACATAAACCTGTCCAAGCCATAAAAGACTTCCACAGGATTGCAGGTGAATGATGTAGAGATCTGTTACTGTAAATTAATTTTATATTATATTCTGTGCTGCGGTGTTACTCTTTTTTCGAAAAACATGTTCAAATTCGCCGTATGCGCGCATTAAAATCTCTAATTCCATTTGCGTGAAAAAGGACACGGCGTGAAGTATGTGGATCTTCAGATGCAAACTAATGTTTCCTCAAAGGGATTTTGTAAATTAAAATGTTAAATAAAGTTTAAAAAAGAAAAAGAAAAAGTATGTGGATCTTTTGTTGTCGCCGGTTGCCATGGTGAATCCTTGTATCAGGGCTCTATAGATACTGGCTTTTTATAGTTGTGGTGCACACGCAAGTTGCAGAGTTGAGTAAATTAACTCAAATCCGCTGTTCTGGAACTGAAAACTCAGAGTTTCCGATCAACTAAGAGTTCAGGATTAGACTCAGAGTTTGTTGAACCTGCTTTGTGAAACGGACCCCTGGTTTGGTAAAGAAAGAAGTGAGAAAAAGGCAAGATTCTGTGTGCAAATGGAGAGAATGGTCTGCAGAAATGTTACCTGCCGGTTTCTCGACCCTACGCCGGTACGAGGCCTGGATGGAGGGAACATTCCTTTGTTGTATTTTGAGGATTTTTTCTTTTGATTAAGATTACGACACAGGATTGGAGGACTAGCGCTTGTTTGACTAATATTTTGGACTGCTGGGACATTTGGGGGGGCTGCATTTGTCCTCGGATGATTTCCGTTCTTTGTTGAGAGGGTTTCTTTTGTTGCTACCAGGAAGATGAGTGAAAAAGGATCCTTTTATGTGAATTGTGTTAATGATAACCGGAGCTTAGTACAGCTGCCTTTTCATTTTATTTCTCTATTTGTTAATGTTTCATTTAACAGGATGATACGGGCTACAAGAAATAACTGCATTTCATGAATTAATGGAATATTTTTACTTTACTAATTCAATCTTTCCCTTTGGTGAAGACTTTTTCTTCTTGACTCTAAGAGGAATGGATCAGGTAGGTGCAGGCAGCATATAAAATGTCCCAGCAGGGGCACATACACTCTGGTCCACTGTTACACAGTCATAAAGGATGCATATCTCTCCTGCGAGACTTCCCAACACAAAAAAGAAAATCTCAACATTGAAGAAAATAAATGTCTTAAGTCTTTGACAAATGATTGCGATTTCTGCTACCGAGAAAGCAGCCAGATGATGAAGGCAGCGGGTCATCATTCAGATGATTATTCAGAGGTAAATCTCTTATGTAATGTTTAATGATAAAGCAGAGTTATAGAACAAATGGATCGTATCAATGAGTCCAAAAACAGCTGGAAACTGGATTTTGATGACTTTCCTCCATCTTTTTCAAAGTCGAGATGTTCTTTATCTTTGTTTTGAAGAGAAGCCTAGCAGGACGAGATGTTACAGAGATACGTAGAGAGAACTAGTAGAATTAGCTCATGAAATGAAAAATACCCTCCAATGAAAACACTGTTTCCCGCAGCGGTATTTTGTTGCAAATTTAAAATTTCGCTTTTGTATTGCCAAAAAAGTGGAATGGAAATCCACCTTATCTGTATCCGTATCAAAGAAGGGGACATTCAGACATTCAGAAACAGTGCTGCATTACTGTTTCAACAACCACTTTAGCAGCTATTCTAACTTTGTCTCAGCTATTTTATGTCTGAGACAACTCCTGCAACAGTGACAGTAAATCTCTTTTCTTTCCCTGTAACCCCCCCCCCCTCTCTACGTACCGTGCACATTCAGGTGGATGAATCTTTCCTCCTTTCCAGTGACGGTGCTGGTAAAACACTGATATCTGCCCCGGTCCTGGACCGTCACTCCTCTCAGCAGCAGGGAAGCGTTCTTCCTCTTCCTCCTCAGAGATGTTCTTCCTCTGAACCTCTGGTCCTGCTCTCCCGCTTGGTCCTTGTTGTGATAGTAGGAGTGAACCCGGGTCTCTGGTTCCGTCTTTTGAATCCAGTGGACGTCAACGTTATTGTGAGCTGTGAATCTGCAGGGCAGGATACACGTCTCGTTGAACTGACAGGAGACCTCGGTATCTGTAGAAACACACGTACAAACCTATGATCCATTTGGAGTCACTAATTAACCCAAATGACATATTTTTGGACAGTGGGAGGAGGATCAATTATCTGGAGAGAAGCAGGAACCTTCTTGCTCTGAGGCAACGGTACTAATCACTAATCAGTTTTATATCCACTATAAAACTATCAGGAACAATGTATTTTAAACTTTGCAGGAGTTTCAGAGAACTGGGAGATAGATTAAAAAGGCCCAAACATCATTTGTGACTTGTGGTCTGGCTCACACTCCAGTTCTAAACCAGTTCCTCACCATCAGTTTAGCCATTTAATTATATTGTAATCATGTCAGTAGAAAACTATGACGCACATTCTTCATCTGGTCTTTTCTGGGAGGTTGTCTGCCGAACTGAAAAGGTCCGTGTGTAAGTTTACTTTGAATTTCCTACGAGAAAAACCTTAACTGAGAAAAGTTGTTTGTCTCTATTTCTAACCAAGTGTCTTATTTCTCATATCAATGAGCACAGGTTTAAAATACCCAACACCTCATTTCAAGGTCACCTTTACAGTGCACACAACACCGATTAAAATAGCAAAAAAAGAAAAAAGGCAATATAAATTATTAACTTAAGAATATTTGTTAATTTGTCGAGTATAATATCTCATAATAAATGTATTTTAAATCCGGAAGAACCAGTATGTTGTTGTCCTCATAGATATATATAAAGGCTAGAGTCTCCAGCGTCATTCACCGGCGGCCATCTTACCACAGGACACTCTTTGGTGCGCTATTGTTGCTGTTGGTGGGTGAGTGGTCTGTACAGACAAAAATACTCATAACTTGCTGAAATCTTGGCGGATTTACAAACGGTTTGGTTTATTATAAACGTCATAAAAGGGTATGATTCGGGATGCTTGGACATGTTGAAATTGTATCTTTTCTTTTCGAAAAACGACTCAATATATATACACATGTAAGAATATGTTGTAATATATATATATATATATATACGCGTTATAATGTAATATATACACACATGTAATAATGTAATAATATATATATATATATACATGTTATAATGTAATAATATAAATATTTGTTATGTCATAATATATATATATATATATATATATATATATACACATGTTATAATGTTATATAAATACATGTTATAATATCATGATATAAATATATATATATGTACATGTTATAATGTCATAATATATATGTATACACATGTTATAATGTAATGATATAAATACATGTTATAATGTCATAATATATATACATGTTATAAGGTAATAATATATATATATATATGTATATATGTTATAATGTAAATATAAATATTACTAAGAATACTATAGAAATATTGATTTCATATAAATACCATGCCATACCTATCTGTTTCTTGTTATTTTCATATAAAAGTACATTTGTCAATGTTTATAATTATTCACAAGTATGCAGTGTCATAACTATATCTCTGACGTTCATAACAAACTAACCTGTTTGAAAATCTGTTGAAAATTGAGCAAGTTATGGTTGTTTAAAGGGGACCTATTATGAAAAACACATTTTTTCTTGCTTTAACATATATAAAGTGGACTCCCCTCAGCCTGCCAACCCAGAGAAGGAGGAAAGCAACCAAATTCTGCAGTGTCTGTACAGCCGCCCGGATGAGCCGTCCAGTGTGATGTGGATCTACGAGCCGTTCAGATTTGGTGCATTTTCGTTACGTAACCAAAATGCAAACCACGCCCACAACTATAAAACCGTGTAACTGCATGCGAGCGCCCGACTATCGTAGCACTGCGTGACATTGTACGCCCCCTGTCCATCTCCCTCCAGCAGCTGCCACTTTATTAAGGTTTTTGTAGTGAAATGAGGAGCAATCATAGAGATAACGTTTCCTACAGCACTTTCAACCGGCTTTCAACGCGAGCGACAGGAAGAAAATAGAAGCAGGGCGTCCAACAAATGTTCAGCTCAAAACGGCGCACTGCGTCACACTGCGCAGCGCTGCGTCACTGCGGCCAGTTAGGACAGTCCAATAGAAAATAAAGCAATGGAATTGATTTTGTTACTGACGCTCGCTCGCAGTGGATACAGTTATGAAAAGGCGTAATAATAACTCCGCCAGCCGGAGCTTCCGCCATTTTTTCGTAGCGGTGTATCGCGTCATTCAGGCAGCCAATCAGCACAGAGCCTCATTATCATAGCCCCGCCCACTCAGAATCCAGCATAGATAATGAGGTTAGAGAATGGGATGATAAAGACATGGTTTAGAGGCTGAATTTCTAATTTATTTAGCAAAAAGAATCAAAAGCTTGTTTTTAAGACATTCAAGGCCTGTTTAAAATAGGGATTAGATGCCATAATAGGTCCCCTTTAAGCAGTACATGCAGCATTAAACACAATGTTATGAATGAGCGAGCTACCTGTGGCAAGCAAGATGGCCGCCGCGTGACGACGTTGCTCTGCATTGGCCAGCAGCACGGGTGAGTCATCTAGCCTTTATAGATATCTATGGTTGTCCTACCAACGGATAACGGACATGATCATACATGCCGGCACCCATGTTGCAAAGTGCAAATACTATCTAATCAGTTTTACGACTTTGAAAGCTGTAGTTTTAGCTGTGCGCGCTCCCGTGGAGGCGCGTTCTCGGGATCGAACCAAAATTATCATTATAACAATGCAATACAACGTTTGGTTGTTTTTTTTAATGTAGGTACTTGGTCAAACTACAAGGATATTAATGGTCTCAGTGAAGTGACAGTATTAAAAGTTAGACATAAGGGGGTTTATGTGTTGGTTTTAAAAGTTAATATAGCAGCACTCACCACCGCAGACAACCGACGCGCACAAAAGCAAGCCATAATAAACCATCGCAGTGATCCTGTTCATGTTCCTCATGGTCCTGCTGCAGTTGGACGCTCCAAGCCCTGATTTAAATATTTACAACCTCAAATGCACTAAAAACAGACACATTTCAGCCCAGTTTGTTGAGGACTCCCAGAAACAGCTTAACTAAAGTGAAGCTTCTGACTGAACTTTTGTTTTCTCTCGACACTCCCACCAAGACAGACTTGTTGAGAGACTTTACCACGTTTGACTTGATTGCAGCGGAGAAGTAAATGAATAATGAGGTCTGAGGTTTAATTCGTGCCAAAAGTCTATTCTGCATTCACTGTTGAATTCCGCTGAGCTTTCAGACGTTTGTTCACGTAACCTTCCAGCTTTAGTTGTGACAAAGATCTTTTTAACAGCTACACTAAAAAGGTAAAAAGAAATAACAGGAAGTACCATACAGGTGTTATCAGTTGGACTCATAATTGTTTTACAACAGAGAAACCACAACATGTTAACAGGCTTGTCATGACTGTCATTGAGAGCAAGTTTTACCTGACTGTAAATATATATATATATATATATATATATATATATATATATTACCTGATCTAATAGAATAGGGGCTAATTTAGGAAAAAGCCTTTTGTAAAATTCAGCAGGGTAACCATCAGGCCCTGGGCTCCTACTAGATTGAAGAGATTTGACTGCCCTAGATAATTCCTCTAAAGAGATCGGCTCCTCTAATTTTTCAGACAAATCACGACTAACTACAGGCACATTCAGGGAGTGGAAGAAGTTATCAAGGTCCGATGTTGATATTCAGAAGCATAAAGGGTCTGATAGAATCCTCTGAACTCATCGTTAATCTCCCGAGGGTCTAGTGTTATCATCCCCGCCGATGTACGAATTTGGGAGATCTGATGTGAAGATGAAGAATAGCGTAACTTGTGAGCTAACAATCTACGGCTTTATCTCTTTGTTCATAATAGGTGCTCCTAGATCTGAAAAGTAGTTCTGTAACCTGATCTGTTAGTATTGTGTCGAATTCTGCCTGCAAAGCTAAACGTTCTTTATAGATATCCGGGGAAGGTGAAACAGAATAAATGTCATCCAATTGGGCAATAGAGCGCGTCAACACAGTTAGCCTACTTTTTTTCATTTTGTTTACACGTGCAGTGTAAGAGATCATCTCACCTCTGATGTAAGCCTTCAGGGTTTCCCAGAAAGTGGACATAGAGATACCTGGGGTTTTATTTGTGCTTACAAAAAAGTGTATCTGATCTGCAACAAAGTTGACAAAACATTCCGTACTGAGCAATTGAACATTTAGCCGCCATGGTGGTTGCAAATTATCAAAATTTTGGAAGCATACTTCCATTGTAACAGGGGCGTGGTCAGATATAACAATTGAATTATATGAACATGAAGATATGGAATGGAGAAGTCTGTTATCTATGAGGAAGTAATCTATACGCGTAAAAGTGTGGTGAACTGACGAAAAAAAGGAATATGCCCTCCCAGCTTGATTAGCAACTCTCCATGGGTCAGAAACCGCAAAGTCAGACATGAAGGATCGGATTACACTGGCTGAAGTTGACAAAGTGGCAGTTTTAGTGGAAGATCGATCCAGGTGAGGGTCCAACCAGCAGTTAAAATCACCACCTAAAATCAACATGTGGGAAGATATATCGGGAAGTGCGGAGAAAATTGACTTAAAAAAATCCCCATTATCCCAGTTAGGGGCATAAATATTAACCAGAAGGCAAGCACATTAGTATTGAACAGCCTACCGCTGACAATAACATATCTACCATTTGGGTCGGAAACCACGTTTGAACATGTGAAAGGAACAGACTTATGAAGTAAAATAGCCACACCTCTTGCCTTACTTTGAAATGAAGAATGAAACACCTGACCCACCCATCTACACCGCAGACTTGAATGCTGTAATCAGGGCTCCAGAGTCCGACCTATTAGGTCGCATATGCAACCTAATTTATTAAGGTGCAAGTTAAAATTTAATGAGGTCGCTCCGGTGCTACTTGCAAGAGGAAAAAAATAAAAATTCTTTATTCTTTATTTCTAGTAGGAGCTCTAGGTAGTGTAAACTTTAGTGTGTCAAAGTCGCTCCTGTGGTTTCTTGTGCTGGCCCCCCCTTCTCCTCCCTTTTCTCTCTTTTGTCCATGTTGCAGCATCCTTTGCCGGACACCGGAACCTGCAGGTGGTCGTGGGTGGCTTGTAGCTTGCATTACGGAGCACAAGTCTTTCCCCGACCCTGCACCCCAACCTGGGACTTGCTGATTGGGCCGGAGCTTCGGGAGCTGCGTGCTGGCCTGCGGTCCCCACCCCTGGTCATCCCGTTGCTGGCCCCCCCTTCTCCTCCCTTTTCTCTCTTTTGTCCTGCAGGTGGCCGTGGGTGGCTTGTAGCTTGCATTACGGAGCACAAGTCTTTTCCTGACCCTGCACCCCAACCTGGGACTTGCTGATTGGGCCGGAGCTTCGGGAGCTGCGTGCTGGCCTGCGGTCCCCACCCCTGGTCATCCCGTTGCTGGCCCCCCCTTCTCCTCCCTTTTCTCTCTTTTGTCCTGCAGGTGGCCGTGGGTGGCTTGTAGCTTGCATTACGGAGCACAAGTCTTTTCCTGACCCTGCACCCCAACCTGGGACTTGCTGATTGGGCCGGAGCTTCGGGAGCTGTGTGCTGGCCTGCGGTCCCCACCCCCGGTCATCCCGTTGCTGCTTCCACCTGCCTGCTGTGCTGTTGCCGTCCCTGACCCACCAGTCTGGCCCTCGGCAGGAGGGTCCCCCCTGATGAGCCTGGTCCTGCTCAAGGTTTCTTCCCTCCTAAAGGGGAGTTTTTCCTTGCCACTGTTTGGCTTAAGGTTTTTCTCCCACTAGGGGAGTTTTTACCTGCCATTGTTTATGTAATAACTGCTCGGGGGTCATGTTCTGGGTATGGGTCTCTGTAAAGCGTCTAGAGACAACTCTGTTGTATTAGACGCTATATAAATAAAATTGAATTGAATTGAATTGAATTTTTTTCACTCGGCTGTGTTAGTGCATTAATGGAGTGGTTGATAATACAATCTTACTTTCTGGCTCATTCCTGCGAGTCCTATTTCTCCTCTCTCTGTATGTCGGCCTGCCTGACTGCACCTGTTACGGTCTGCGCACGTAACGTGCACAGTAGTGCACGCGCACGTACACGCAGCACGCTCAAAAAGGTAAACAAAGCAGATGCAGTATGAAGCGGTCTATAGGGTCTATAGTCGATTATTTTAAGAAGAAAGATGTGCCAGAGGCAACCATGGAGGCAACAAACGGTTGGTGGTGGTGGAGGAGGAGAAGGGTTAGCAGAGGGAGTGACAAGAATCATGGATTCTCCTTCTGCTGAAGAGAGTGACAGGTTGGCGAAAGAGGCGGGGGACAGTGGGGAGTGGGCTTGCCACCCGCCCCTTGAAATACGGAATTGTTACGTAATTGGGAATTAAAAGTTGCGTTCCGTATTGAACCAATACGGAACCCCTTTGCGCTCCGTTGCCTAGTTAAGCCGAAATTATGGTTCCGTGTTAAATCGACGCAGAGCCTACGCCGTAGGGTACGCGGAAACGCGCAACGTACGGCGTAAGCTCTGTGTTGGTCTGACGCGGAACCATAAATCAGCCTTTACCTCTCACTGCTGCTAACTGCACCGACACGCGCGACTTTAAACTAAAAAAATGTCAAGTCAAGATGTCTCCAGAGGCTGCAGACACCCCACCTCGTCCTAAAAGAGGAAACAGAGGTCTCCCGGAGGTGTGTCAGACAGCATGCTGCAGGAACCTCCACAAACATAATATAACGTCACAGAGGAGCCAGGCATCTGTTGCACAGTTCCTCATACCTAAATCATCCCCTTAGCTTGATATGGTGTGATGGGACATATACAGTATTATGCTCTTAATTATTGATCATAATATACAGGTGAAGGTCGGAAAATTAGAATATATTGCTAAACTTAATTAGTTTCAGTAAATTCAACTAAAGGTGAAACAAATATATTATTTCCGTATAATAAATATATTTATTATACGGATAAATAATCCGTATAATAACAAAGTGAGATATTTCAAGCCTTTATTTGTTATAATTTTGATGATTATGGCCCACAGCTAATGAAAACCCCAAATAAAAAATCTCAAAAAATTTGAATATTTTATGAAATCAATAAAGAATTAAATAATCAAAATTATAACAAATAGTTCAGTGGAGCTCCTCATCACTGAACTTTGAGCTCTGTTCGGAGTTCCATACCACAGTTCTGAAAGACAAGGAGCTGCTTGGCTTTTGTCATTTTGTCATTTAATTTAGGTGTGGTTCTGTTTAACTGCCCAATGCAGGCAGACTTTGTTTAATTTACGATGACCATGCGCAGGTTCAGGCTGTCTGTACAGTCATGAAAGTTCAATGCTATTACAGCATTTAGTTTTTTCATATAAAATATATACATTTCTATGCATTTTAGACGTTTTGGGGATGTCCCTTTTTTTTTAGCGCCCGGGAAAATCGCTGAAATCGGGACGTTCCTTATTTCTATTTCTGAAAGGAGGCAACCCTAGACTCATATGTTTGGTTTTTAGGTAATTTAACAGCATCTCTATGAGGTTAAAGGATCTTTTTATGTTTATTGTGTCTGGGAGGTAATAGATGATTGTCATAAAAAAAAAATCAACAAAAAACCCCTTCTAATCTATATTACTGTAATGAGTTTTAGGAATTATACCTAATTTTAGATGATTAGAGAGATTAACGTATTTTCTGGACTATAAGCCGCTACTTTTTTCATAGGTTTTCAACCATGCGGCTTATACAAAGGTGCGGCTATTCTGTGGATTTTTCTTCCACCGCTCGGGCGCTCTAACCGGAATTAGAATAAAAACTAAGACAAAATAAATGCAAAGAAGAATACGCTACTTCTTCTTTAGCAGATAGAAGTAGAAGCAGATTTCAAACAGATAAATAGATAAATAAATACTAGTTATTTTCTCTTGGTTCTGTCCAGTTTTAATCAGCAAAGTTGCTGCCGTGTTAAAAGACACTGTTAGGAAAGGATCTATTTAGGTACAAACATGTACATCATTTACAGTTCAAAATCCTTCTGTACATGTAGTAAATGTCTAATCTAACAACATAAATATTTGCGACTTGCATATCTTTTTTTTTAAATAGAGCGGATGCGGCTTATATACTGGTGCGCCTTATAGTCCAGAAAATACAGTATATTATTTTAGATCATTACAGATGGTATCAGCATTTTCGTGCAGGAACCTTTGTTTTAGTTTTTTGGTGTTTGTTCTTTTTGGCAATTATTTAGCTTTGCAAACCCCGCCCCTTTTCATTCTGTTTTACATCGGGAGAGTTGCAGATCGCATTCCTCCAGCCATTACATTTATTATGTTATCATATATTAGTTTGTTGAGTAGTGCCGGAGGACCCGAGGTGACATTTTCCCAAACAGAATTGTGGTTGTTTTCACAGAATAAATGGTGAATGTTCCCCGTTGGTGTGAACGTATTTTCAACGCCACGCAGACGCTCACGGCAACCGCTTACTTGTGTACGTCATTCTCAAGCAGGAATCTCAAGACTTGTCTTCGAAACTGACTGACTGCTGGGTCAGTTACTTCTATTCATTGTCAAATTTTCACAGACAATTAAAATGAAAAACAAAATGCTCAACTAGTGTTTACATCCTTCATAGTCGTTTCTGTATTCTAAAAGTACACATCAACTCAAATTGAAGATATTATATGAAATATAGACTATTGTTCTGCATAAAATCTCCTTTCCAACATCAGGCTAAGCTTTTCTTTGCTCTCAAACAGCATTTGCTCTGGGTGTCACAGATTCAACAGGATGGTAGAAATCTGATGTTCTGAGCGAACCATGACAGCCCTCCTGCTGAGAAATGATTAGGAAGAGATATATCTGTAAGCCTATTTTATAAAGCTCTGTGTTTCACACCCCCGGTTGGGTTGGATAAGCTTAAAGGCACATGGGAGAAGGAGCTAAACATCATAATTGATGCTGAAGAATGGAAGGATGTATGGAGACATGCTAAATCAATTTCAGTTTGCAATCACGCCCAAGCAATACAGTTAAAAATTATACACACAATGCACATATCCGCCAACCGTAGACATCACTTCCATTCTACTCTCTCACCCACGTGCCTTAAATGCAAGATAGAATTAGAATTAGTACCCTAACTCATTGTTTTTGGTCATGTTGTAAACTGCAAGGGCCGGATTTACTAAAGGTTTGCGTGTGTTAAAACGTGTGCAAACTTGACAGCACCCGCAAACCAAAGTGCCAGCTGATCTACTAACAGCGTGCAAAGACGACTGCGTCTCTGAAATGCGCAAAATTGCACACGCAATTCAGTTAGTACTTTTGCCCTGATGAATAATCAATATGGGGCGTACCCGCCAGAAATCCTAAATACTGGGAGGGGAAGATGCAAATTGCTCCATTTACCACGCGCAATGAGATTTACCAAGCCTGAAAGTAATTGCGCGTATTGTGATTGCGTCTGTATTTAATACGTTCGAAAGGAAGGTGCTAATCTGCTGCTGCTGTTATTGTGGCAAGGAGGCGACATCCAAAATCAAAGAATACGCAGAGAGAGAGTCTTTATTCTGCTGCATGCTATTTTAAAAATGGTTGCACAAGTTTTATTAAAGGCCACTTTTTCTTTAGTTCTCCGCCTTATATCTTCTTTTAATGTGCCCCCCTCCACTCGCCCACAAGCAGGCCAAGCCTTTGTGCCAAAGCTTTGTATTTTATTGATTACTTATCTTATTGAACGTGAAATCATCCTTCGTAAATTACATTTAATTAAAACCCGTGCTTATTAATCACAAAACACAGGTTAAACATCATGACCAAATCTGCTCCGACCCGGTGTCAGTGATCAGCGCAGACAGACTGCAGCTTCGCCTGAATTATGGTTCTGCGTTAAATCGACGGCGTAATTGACGCGTAGGGTCGCGGTGCGGTGTGCGTCGCCGCGTACCCTACGCCGTCGGTTCTGCGTTGGTGTGACGCGGAACCATAAATCAGCCTTTAGTGTGCGCTCTGTGCGCTGTTCTGAACACTTCTCTTCTCTCGGCCATATGATGGTCCCGTCTGTCACACATTTACTGTCAGTGTTTGCTATATAATATATAATATTTGCAATATACTGTGGACATCTGAATAAAAACTTAACTCATAAATAGATTGAATCAAAGCGCTCTCCAGCTCTGTGTCTGATTGTCTTTTTCTCCTCAGATCATGCCGAGCACCGCGGGGTCACGTAAACCCGACCAATTCAATATTAAAATCAAATTCAGTCCTGTGGCCCGTTTTTCTATTTCGTATTTTTGATCTGTGCCTAAAATTGAAATATGAAAAACCAGACGTTTTTCTGTTTTTTGCGTTACCAACTGCATTTATTCTATCGCAGGTTTTCTCCGATATTGCGTTTCTTTTGGTAATGTTTAAATTTCTTTGCTGTAGTTCATGAATGTGTTTATTTGCCTCTTCCACTAATATCTCTAACTCCAACTCGTTCAATTTCCTTTTGCGCTTGTGACTTGTGACTGTGCTTTCCATCCAGACTCTCCATGGCGCAAACGTAAGACACGCAACACCTCATTTAAATACTGCAGTTTGCACCTGTTATCAATTGCGGACGCAATCTTAGTTGATCACCCGCAAACCACGCAACAACTGCACGCGCAAACTTTTTCAGTGCACACGCAATTTAGTACTCTTTATTTAGGATCTTAGTAAATCGGGCCCCAAGTGTATTGGTCTAATGTGCTATCTGAAATAGAAAAGATATTGGTTTTAAAACTGGAGATGGACCCCGTATCTCTCGTATTGGGCCTCCCAACACAACACTTAACATCAAAACATAATCAGAGGCTGTATTGTATTCTTATTTATGCAGCGAGAAAGAATACTTTATTGCAGCTGATCAATGAAAAAGTAGCAACTGTTAAAGGCAAAGAGTGGTGTTTGATCTGGTGCCATTAGACCTTACATGTTTATTACATTCAAAAACAGACCAATTCTATAAAGTTTGGGAGCTCTACTTGAACTATGTAGAGCTTGATGTCTGTAATATTATGTTTCAGGGATTTTCTTGACTGGTCATACTGTACATTTTTAATGAAACCCAGGGTATTATCTACATGGATCTGAGCTGGTGTTTTGTTTTGTTTGTTTGCTTGTTTTGCTCGTCATTTCTGTGGATCATATTGTGCATCCATTCTTTACTTGTAAAAGTTAAAAATTAATAAAAATATTGTTCAGCATCCTGCTCTGCACATCCCGCAGGACTTCCTGGATGCAGGTCTTGCCACTGGGGAGGCTGCTGAGCTGCAATTATCCCTGACACTGTCAGGACCATGTTCAGCTTGACTTGTGCTTTTTGACATGATGCATCGTCCCGCTGGAAGCAGCTTTTACAAACCTGTCAAGAGCGGCCATAAAGGGGTGATGTGGAAGCCTGGAAAGACAACCGAGGAACAGTTTCAGGGATCATTTCTTCAAGTTCAATAGACACACGTTCATGTGCAAGATAAAAAAGAAATGGCAACCTCTTTGATTTATTAAAGGGGACCTATTATGAAAAACAGGTTTTCTCTTGCTTTAACATATATAAAGGGGTCTCCCCTCAGCCTGCCAACTCAGAGAAAGAGGAAAACAACCAAATTCTGCAGTGTCTGTACAGCCGCCCGGCTGAGCCGTCCAGTGTGATGTGGATCTACGAGCCGTTCAGATTCTGCTCCTGTCGTTACGTAACAACGGGAGCGATTTACATAGGTTGGCCTCCGATGCGTGAAACCACGCCCACAATTAACTCCGCCGGCCGGAGCTTCCGCCATTTTTTCGTAGCGGTGTATCGCGTCATTCAGGCAGCCAATCAGCACAGAGCCTCATTATCATAGCCCCGCCCACTCAGAATCCTGCATAGATAATGAGGTTAGAGAATGGGAAGATAAAGACATGGCTCAGAGGCTGAATTTCTAATTTATTTAGCAAAAACCATCAAAGGCTTGATTTTAAGACATTTTAAGACATAAAATTAAAAAATTATTTCCCGTCTAGATCCCTTTTTAATTCTCTCCTCAGCTACCAGGTTTATGAACATCTGCACCTCAGAGTTGGATTGAATTCAGTTCAAAAGTCTTTATTTCCAACATGACAGTACTGTAAGTAACATACATGCTTCAACATACATGTACTTAAACAATGACTGCAATAGAAACACTTTTTTTTTGGTAGCAGCAGCAGTCTTGACACGTTTAAAAAGGAGCAGGAGTAGAAGTAAAAAACGTATGAACTCAACTCAACTCAACTCAATCCCTTGAACTCAATACTATGTTTTCAGATGGACCCTTGTTATTAGATATCAAAAATCTTACAAATTAATAGTAAGAATCTTACACAGTATAAATATATATTGTGGTAAACCTGAGTATAAATTAGAGGATACGAGTGAGTGATGAGTGATTATTGACATGTGCAGTACAGTGGGGTAAAAGAGAATTTAATCAGCCACCAATTGTGCAAGTTCTTTCACTTAAAAAGATGAGAGAGGCCTGTAATTTTCATCATAGCTACACTTCAACTATGAGAGACAGAATGGGGGGAAAGAATCCAGGAAATCACATTGTAGGATTCTTTAAGAGGCTCCTCTGTCCTCCACTCGTTAGCCGTATTAATGGCACCTGTTTTACCTCGTTATCAGTTTAAAAGACACCTGTTTTACCTCGTTATCAGTATAAAAGACACCTGTTTTACCTCGTTATCAGTATAAAAGACACCTGTTTTACCTCGTTATCAGTATAAAAGACTCCTGTTTTACCTCGTTATCAGTATAAAAGACACCTGTTTTACCTCGTTATCAGTATAAAAGACTCCTCTTTTACCTCGTTATCAGTATAAAAGACACCTGTTTTAACTGGTTATCAGTATAAAAGACACCTGTTTTAACTGGTTATCAGTATAAAAGACACCTGTTTTACCTCGTTATCAGTATAAAAGACACCTGTTTTACCTCGTTATCAGTATAAAAGACACCTGTTGTAACTGGTTATCAGTATAAAAGACTCCTGTTTTACCTCGTTATCAGTATAAAAGACACCTGTTTTACCTCGTTATCAGTATAAAAGACTCCTGTTTTACCTCGTTATCAGTATAAAAGACACCTGTTTTACCTCGTTATCAGTATAAAAGACACCTGTTGTAACTGGTTATCAGTATAAAAGACACCTGTTGTAACTGGTTATCAGTATAAAAGACACCTGTTTTACCTCGTTATCAGTATAAAAGACACCTGTTTTACCTCGTTATCAGTATAAAAGACACCTGTTTTACCTCGTTATCAGTATAAAAGACACCTGTTTTACCTCGTTATCAGTATAAAAGACACCTGTTGTAACTGGTTATCAGTATAAAAGACTCCTGTTTTACCTCGTTATCAGTATAAAAGACACCTGTTTTACCTCGTTATCAGTATAAAAGACACCTGTTTTACCTCGTTATCAGTATAAAAGACACCTGTTTTACCTCGTTATCAGTATAAAAGACACCTGTTTTACCTCGTTATCAGTATAAAAGACACCTGTTTTACCTCGTTATCAGTATAAAAGACTCCTGTTTTACCTCGTTATCAGTATAAAAGACACCTGTTTTACCTCGTTATCAGTATAAAAGACACCTGTTTTACCTCGTTATCAGTATAAAAGACACCTGTTTTACCTCGTTATCAGTATAAAAGACACCTGTTTTACCTCGTTATCAGTATAAAAGACACCTGTTTTAACTGGTTATCAGTATAAAAGACTCCTGTTTTACCTCGTTATCAGTATAAAAGACACCTGTTTTACCTCGTTATCAGTATAAAAGACTCCTGTTTTACCTCGTTATCAGTATAAAAGACTCCTGTTTTAACTGGTTATCAGTATAAAAGACACCTGTCCACAACCTCAAACAGTCACACTCCAAACTCCACTATGGCCAAGACCAAAGAGCTGTCAAAGGACGTCCTGCACCGGGCTGGGAAGACTGAATCTGCAATAGGTTGGTGTGAAGAAATCAACTGTGGGAGCAATTATTAAAAAATGGACGACACAAGACACTGATAATCTCCCTCCATCTGGGGCTCCACCAAGATCTCACCCCGTGGGGTAAAGGTGATCACCAGAACGGTGAGTAAAGATTCCAGAACCACACGGGGACCTAGTGAATGACCTGCAGAGATCTGGGACCAGTAAGTAAGTAAGTAAGTAAAGTTTATTTATAGAGCACCTTTCACAGACATTGACAGTCACAAAGTGCTTTAACAAGAACAAAATAAAACAAGTCAATTATGATCAATAAAACAATTCAGGAACCAATATTTCTAATAAAATAAGACAACAAATAGAATAGACAATATGGAGTTAACAATCAACACACAACAATTAATCATTCCAGCTGTGGAAAAGCCTTTCTAAAAAGATGAGTTTTTAGCAGTCGTTTAAAAATGTCCACAGAATCAACTGTTCTTAAGTGGAAGGGGAGCTCGTTCCATAACCTGGGGGCAAAACATGCAAATGCTCGATCACCTTTGGTTATTAACTTTGTCCGAGGGACAACCAACAGAGCCTGGGAAGAGGATCTCAGTGACCTTATGGGAACATATGGCATTAGCAGGTCAGACAGATAATTTGGTGCCTGGCCATGGAGGGCTCGATGAGTAATAACTAATATTTTAAAACGTATTCTGTATTGAACTGGGAGCCAGTGTAGAGAGGCGAGGACGGGTGTAATATGACATGATCTCCTAGACCTGGTGAGTATTCTAGCAGCTGTGTTCTGAACCAATTGGAGGCGATCCAATGAGGTTTTGGACAGACAGGTGAAAAGGGAATTACAGTAGTCAAGTCGTGATGATACAAATGCGTGGATAATGGTTTCTAACTCCTGGTGCGATACAACTGATCTTAGTTTGGTGATATTACGGAGGTGATAAAAGCAAGTGCGAGATAGGGAATGAATATGTTTATCTAAAAGCAGGGACTGATCCAGAATAACACCAAGGTTTCTGGGGTTAGAACAAATATTCTGTTTTAATGATCCTAGACGATCTGCAATGTCTGCAGCAATCTTACTTTGGGCAATAATTAAAACCTCAGTTTTATCTGGATTTAGTTGCAGAAAGTTGGCAGCCATCCAGTTCTTAATGGCAGAGATGCAATCATGGAGTTTGGTGATCATAATGTCCAGAGTAACAAAGGAACCATCAGTAACACACTACGATCAGGGACTCAGATCCTGCAGGGCCAGACGTTCCCCCTGCTGAAGCCAGTACATGTCCAGGCCCGTCTGAAGTTTGCTAGAGAGCATTTGGATGATGCTCCGGGTGAGTAGCGGAGAAGAGAGGTGAAAATGGAGGAGCATGTGAAAGTTGTCAGTCCAGTGAATGGGGAATTTAAATTTCTAAAACGCCCTGGCGACACCGTTTATAAAGGTAGTGATATGTGTTCTTTGTGAAAAGGACTTTGCTTACCACCCAAGCAGCTCAAGTTTAGCCTACCACATGAATACCACAGCATTAGTAGTGCTGTCAAGCAAGTTTTTCTTTTAAATGTGATGGATGTGTATGTGCATGTGTATACATCCAGCCCCCCTCCCCTGCAGCATCAGTTTAGAAGGTCAAAAGGAGGGGGTGATTGAAAAAGAAAAAGGAAACGCAAGAGTCGACAATGTATATCACTACAAGTAGTGTATACTGCAGAGTTATAAACTTGCTGTTTAATATTCAAATATATGCACTGGGTGTCACTCTAAAATCCTATAAAAAATCAGTTCAGTAACAATTTTAGGACCTGCCAGTCACATTGTCATATTATTAAAGTAGAACATACGGTTCACAAAAATATGTTTAATCCAGGATTTACTGAGCTGAAGGAAGGATTAATGATATTTTTCACTCTGTTTTGACTTGATGCTTTGTACCTGACAAGAGTGTTGATATATTTAATATATCAAACCAAACAAAACTTCTAGTAAGAGACATTGCTTGAAAACCTTTCAGCTCCAGGGCTTTTTATCGGTGACAGACTCAGGAATCAAACCGGTGACCTCTAGTGGTGTGGTACCTTCTCACATTAATTAGGGCCCGAGCACTGACAGTGCGAAGGCCCTATTGTATCTCTAGGAATTGTTCTCGTTTTTATTCTTGTTCTCGTTTTTATTTTTATTTTTCCGACGAAATGAGGGCCTCCCCCCCCCCCCTAAACGTGCCCCAAAAGTCACCAAATTTTGCACACAAGCCAGGCCTGGCGAAAAATTTGATATTTAATGGTTTGCATTAATGGGCGTGGCCTAATGGCTCAACAGCGCCCCCTTGAAAACTTTGTGCCTCAAGCCCCACAATACGGTTTGACGTACATGCACGAAAATCGGTACACACCTGTATCATGTCGCAACTTAAAGAAAATGGCCGAAACCAAACAGGAAGTCGGCCATTTTGAATTAATCGTGTAATTTTGGCGCAATTTATGCCATTTCTTCGCCCAAACCGTAACATGCACCCAGGTGTGTTATACATCAAAATGTGCGTCTCCATCCTGCGACGATGCGCATTACTTTTCTCAGTCAAAAGTGTTACCTTGGCGACGATAGATGCCAAAAAGCGCGCCCCCCTTCATCTGATTGGTCCATATTTGATAGTTCCTACTTTCTGCCATAACTTTTGAATGGTTTGACATAGAGAGTCGTGGGTGGTGTCATCGTTCATCGCTGCTTGCAGCTTTAATTAATTATTGTTATAATGGGAGCACAGAGCTGTCACTGTGAGTCAGCTGCTGTGAAATAATTACTGCAGTGAAACATGCTTCCATTTTTGAGTCCTATAATGTCTTAGTTGCTTAGCAATCAGAGCATACAAAGACACCAACACAATGCTGAGCCTCAGAGAAGGAGACTTGTTTTCAGATCCCCAACTTCCACGAAGGAGCGCAGCTGAAATGTCACTATTTGACTAAAAGCCTTTAATAAAAGTTTATTCATGAGGCCCCCTGAAGGCTCGGTGGAACGCAGCACTCGCATGGGAAAAGGGGCACACTGTGAAAATATATTAGGTTTGCTTTGTGAAGTGGTTTTCCTGTGGGGGATTGTTTTATTCCACACAGCACCTCCATATGCTCAATACGCTAGATTGTTTGGATTCCTTCAGGGTTTTGTATTGGGTTGCGGAGAGCTAATAGCTAATGCTTCAAGCCTCTACACGTGGGAGGGCTAATCTTTTCAGAGTGGCCGTGTGCGTTTGTGTGTTTTTGCTCTTCTATAACTGTTTTTCTGAGGACCAGTCTGAGCTTCAGACTTTCAGATACTCAGACTTAATCACATATTTTATTTAATTTCATTTTCACAGCACAATGCTGTGTTCACGTCGGCTGATTTATGCTTCCTGCACCGAGGATGCAGATAAACCGTATTGACTTGGAAGCTTGGAAGCCACAAGTGGAGGAATGTGGAAGAAATATGCAGTACTTTTCATGGGAAAGAAAAAGTGCTCTGGATCAAAATGATAAAACTGTGCTGGAAGGGACGGGACGGGCGGGGATGCACTGCAAAAACTCAAAATCTTTGTCTCAGAATATTTGTCTTATTTCTAGTTAAAATGTCTAATTTTTAGTCAAAAAAAAAGATCTCATTACACTTAAGACAAAACTCAAAAAAAGCACAATTTTCACCTGTTTCAAGTAGATTTTCACTTAAAATAAGTAGAAAAAATTTGCCAGTGGTACAAGATTTTTTTTTGCTTGTAATAAGAAGATAAATCTTGTCCCAGTGGTAGATTTTTATACTTATTTCAAGTGAAAATTTACTTGAAACAGGTGAAAATTGTCAAATAACAAGTTATTTTTGTGGTGATGACTCTTGTTTTAAGTGTAATGAGATTTTTTGACTAAAAAATTAGACATTTTAACTAGAAATAAGATATTCCTGGTAAGATTTTGAGTTTTTGCAGTGTGGCCAAATTGGCCAATATTGGGGTGACCACCTGGCTGAAGATAAACCAGTCAGGGACCTACAGTAGTCAGGGATTTAACTTGGTAATGGCATAATCCAGGTATGTTTATGCATCACAGTGAAATAATCTTGGAAACAATGGAAGCTGAAGGGAAAGGCTGTAGTGAAAATGGCCTTTCTGTGCATTCTGACATATTTTCTGTTTTATTGTGATGAAGTATAACCTTAGACATGATTAGAGAATCCTGTTGTACCATTCTATTATACTAAATACACAGATTTCAAGGTGCTGAGAACATTTGTTTCTGGAGGGTTTTTTTTTTTTACATTAGCTCTCTATGACATCACAGAGGGTGGCGTTTCTATGGCAGGTCAAGTTTTCCAGAGCTCCAGTGGTTATTTTAAAAACACAAGTTCAATTCAATTACATTTTTCAATTTCATTTATATACTTTTGTCCCCTTTAGAATGAAAAATGGCTTACTACTTTTATGTGATTCATAATTATCAGATAAGAGACTATTCCTTTTCTCCAAGGCAAGCTTCTCCACATACAGAAAGAGATTAGATTTATTAATGTGAGAGAAAGTGCCTGTGAAGAAAATGTTCTGGATGCGAACTGGTCTCTGTAACTACAATAGGATGAGGAAAAACTCCATGACGCATTTTATTTTCCTGACCGTGCAAAATTGTGAGTTAAACCCTTCCATCAGCATTTAATTTATTCGTCCGATTTTTTTTTTTTATTATTATTTTTTATTATGCCTAAAGTCTTGAGTTTAAACTGCCCTTTTCATCCCTCTAACCTTCTGGAGCTTCTCCAACACACCCGACCCACCTATGACAGAAATGTTTGAAATGTTACCTTACACTGCGGAATTGATTTAAAGTCTTAATTTCAATTCAATTTTATTTATATAGCATCTAATACAACAGAAGTTGTCTCTAGGATCTTTCCAGAGATCCAGAACATAAACCCCCGAGCAATTATTACATAAACACTGGCAGGTAAAAACTCCCCTAGTGGGAGAAAAACCTTAAGCCAAACAGTGGCAAGAAGGAGGAAAGAAACCTGGACCAGGACCTGGATCATAAGGGGGAACCCTCCTGCCGGAGGCCAGACTGGGGTAGTCGGAGGGGAAGGTTTACAACTGCAGAGAAATAAAAGACAATATTCTTAAGCTATAGATCTTAAAAATAGAAAAACAGAAAAGTCAGTGTCTGCCGAACCGTCCTGCTGGCGTACCTCAGTGTGGACCACCATCAGATGCTCAGCGTGAGCTGATTCATGTAGCGAGATAATGAACATAAAGATGGAAGTAAATCGAGCACAGAATGGCTTGAGACAGAGACAGTCCAGCTTTTGTGGAGAGTCCAGACCTTAACCCGGGGGTCAGCAACCCGCGGCTCCAGAGCCGCATGTGGCTCTTTAGCGCCGCCCTAGTGGCTCCTGGAGCTTTTCCAAAAATGTTTGACCTTTTTTTTTTTCCTTTTTTATTATTTTTTTTTCTTCTTTTTTTTCCCTTTTTAAACTATTTTTTTCTCTTTTTTTCCTTTTTTTTCTCTTTTTTTTCCTTTTTCCTTTCCTTTTTAATCTCAACATTACGACTTTTTTCACGAAATTCTGACTATTTCCTCGACATTTTAACTTTTTTCTCAACATTTTGACTTTTTTCTCGAGATTGTTCTTCAACATCTCGACATTTCGACTTTTTTCTCGACATTGACTTTTCACGACATTTCGACTTTTTTCTCGATGTGCATAATGATAATGAAAAAAAAAAAAAAAAAATCTTCTCCCAGTTATAACTAATATAGATACACTATATAGATATAGTGGTCCTGCGATGGACTGGTGACCTGTCCAGGGTGTAACCCCTGCCTCTCACCTGAAAATAGCTGGGATATGCTCCAGCAGACCCCCATGACCCTGCAAAGGATAAAGCGGGTATAGATGATGGATGGATGGATGGATAGATACATGCAACATGTGTTGCCTTCATTCTAAAGCTTGTACAAAACTTCATTTTTTGCGGCTCCAGACATATTTGTTTTTGGTGTTTTTGGTCCAATATGGCTCTTTCAACACTTTGGGTTGCCGACCGCTGGTCCAGACCTTAACCCCACGAAGACGCTGTGGAATAACCTCAATCTACAGATTGATTGATTGAAGAATTTATTAGAAGAATTGCATAGGATCAGGTACAGTTTCATGACAGTACAGATTCGCTGATACAAAGTCAACTAAAAGGCATTATTCCAAGAAAGCATTACACTTGTTTACATTGGAGACCATTGGAGACCAGATACTGAAAGTCACTGGTGACAGCGGAGGCTTGATTATCTTTTTACTCCAAAGACTAAGCACATTATGTGCGTCTGTTATTGTGACTTAGATGAAAATCAGAGTACATTTTATGGAAAAACACTGTCTTTGTATTTCATCATACCAGCTGCCATTTTAAGGGTTTTTAATAAAATACTTTAAGACAATCCTCATCCACAAGGTGACAATCATGAGACAAGGTTGAGCCGTCTTTCCAGTTCACTTCACGAGCCCAATAATACTCATGTACGTGCTTCAATAATTCAAAGTGCTCATGTATAAAACAAACCTTTTTTCTACCCAACACGTCAGGGCGGCACCTCTTTTGCCCTCCACTCTGAAAAGCTCACTGCCTTACCTCCTCAATTCACACATCCTTGACTCCTCACCTTGAGTCTTAGTCCCTCCCACCAGAGACGTGACCGGAGGATGAGACGGAGGACACGAGGACAGAGGAGGCAAGGTGACAGACATTTAATAAATTAAGGTGTCCTTGCCTCAGAGCCATTACTTATAAGGAACATGATTTACAACGTCAATTACACGTGACAGGAGACACGACTGAGTCATCTAAATGTTATTTTGTCGCAGTAAACACCTGGATTTTATCGTCTCCTCGACGCGGATTAAAGGCGTTTGTAACAACCTCCACGGTTGTCCTCATAGGGAAAGAGACAGCACTGTTTCATCAGAGGAGTACGCGTCTCCTTGACCTGGACTCTGATTTTATGTGCAGATGCACAACAAACACTCACTCTTCCAAAATTTCAATCTGAGTTCCTACGCCTCAGTAAATGGGCCACATTTGCATTTTTATAATGTCCTCTTTCAGCTGCGTGAGTGCATGGAGTGTTTCCGGCCGGGTGTGATGCATTTGTGTTGAGCGTGCGACTCGCTGGTGGATTCTTCTTAAACAGCTTGTGGAAATAGTCTCAGCGCTCTCCTTCCTGCTGGATATTCTTCTTCTATCGTCTCTGCCCTGTCACTTTTCCTCTTTGCTTTCCACATTTTGCTTTCTTGTTTTCTCTCGTCTCTGTATCTGTCTGCACATTTCTCCTGCGCTGACAGGCTTTCTGGAAGCAATAACCTTGTAGATGATTGGAGCGACTTCACACAGACTTTTGATCAGTGGGCAGTTTTAGACACAAGAAAGTCGAATTTCTTCCATCTCTGAAACAGAAAGTGTAATTTGACGCCTTTCTACATTCAGATTTTTTTTTCTTCTTCTTTTTTCTTTTACAACTATAAGGTTTTAGACCATAAATGATAAGCTTTGTTCCATATGTAATTTAGATTTTACATAAACTGCTCAATGAGTCAAGAAAAGATGTACCCATAATCCCATTCTGTAATTGTCATGGTTATTTCTGCATGGTTTGTTTGGGTTTCTGACACAAAGAAAAACACAGTAGTCTAATGGCGCTTTTCCACTAGTACCTACTCAGCGTGACTTGAATCGCCACGCCCTGGTATTGCGCTTTTACACTAGGGGTGGAGGCGTGCAGAGTAGATACTTTTTCTGTAACTATTCTGCCGAGGTTCTAAGCGGCTGAGTCGGCTGTATCTGACATCATCACACTACAGGCCACCGATTGGTTGGGGGGCGATTGAGTCACAGCCTGTCCTAACTGCATGCGAGCGTCCGACTATCGCGTTGCACTGCGTGAGATCGGACGCTCTCTGTCCACACAAAAAGCGTTATGGGCCCCCACGTTATTTTGATTGACAGCTGAAACTCGCCTTTTACTCACCGCACTACCCGCCTGTGCGCTCCTAAAGTGGCAGCACCTCGCGACGCGCTGATTGGCTGGCAGACTATCGAAGCGAGCGCGACTCCCATTGGTCAGTCTCTCGCTAAGCAGAGACTGGCTATCACATTAATGTAAATGAAAAAGACACAAGCTTTAGATAATAAGTTGTGAAACTTCCAGCTCTCTGTCCATCTCCCTCCAGCAGCTGCCACCTTATTGAGGTTTTTGTAGTGAGATGAGTCATAGAGATAACTTCTCATTTCAACTAACTGGATCAGCCGTTCCTCATCCATGACTGTTTCCTACAGCGCTTTCAACCGGCTTTCAACCGGCTTTCAACCGGCTTTCAACGCGAGCGACAGGAAGAAAATAGAAGCAGGACGTCCGACAAATGTTCAGCTCAAAATGGCGCCGAGTCGCTCGCGGCCAGTTAGGACAGTTCAATAGAAAATAAAGCAATGGAATTGATTTTGTCGCTGACGCTCGCTCGCATCGCATGCAGTTGTCAGGAGGCGGAAATCAGACAAAGAGCGACTCGCGGCTTCTTCATTTTATTCGACAGGCAATGGCAGCAAAAGTCTGTTTCATGATCCAACTCTGAGGTGCAGATGTTCATAAACCTGGTGCTGAGGAGAGAATTAAAAAGGGATCTAGACGGTGATAAGGAACGACCAGATCTACCAGGAGCTCTGTCTCTTCATAGCTGCTCACGGCTCCAGCTGACTTTTCAGCAGCACCGAGACAAGCAAAAAAAAAAAAAAAGCGTTGCCGCTTGAAGCTTCTCTCACTCTCATTTTTTAACTTGATATCAAACACAAGCCACAGACCCAGCAGCACATCTATCATCTCCTCCAAGTTCTACATCTTTAGTGTTGTTGTCTTCTTCATTTAGATCACACAATCAAATACGTCACAGCAGCTTCACTCCAACCCGCCCACTTCTCATCTGGGTGTCTAGAAACAGACGAGGAAGAGGCGTGACGAGCTGAGTAGGTACTAGTATAAAAGCGCCATAACATGTTGTGGTAAATATTTGTTCTGGTTTTTTTGAGGCCTCATGGAACCAACTCTGTTATTTGTTGCTATCCATCGTTCACATTTCCCTTTATTTTCCTGGTTTGTACTCAAACAGAGTTGGACAGATCCTGATACCAGCGTTTGAAATTGTCACTGATTTAATAAGAGTATTGCATCAATGTATTTACAGAGAACAGGATGTTAAAATGCCTCATAGATTTAACAGTTTCTTTGAAGATTGATGAATTTTAATTAGGTACATTTCGCAAAATGATGTAAGATCCATGGGAATGACATGGTGCTGCTTGAGTAGTCATCTTTTTTTTTTCTTTTTCATACACAGCTAGAAACACGGAGCCAGGCTTTTCCCTCCACATCTTTGCTTACATTTAATTTTCTCCCCTGAAGAAGGCAATCCATTCCCGCTGGGGAGCCGTCTCATTCCCGCTGCTGCGCGCCAGTGTGTGAAAAAGATTAACAGCTGCCGTTGCAGAGGAAACACCGAACCGTATTCCATCACCGACATCGTTTAGGAACTTGCATATAGATGTCGTGCAAGCGCCACATTTACTGCTCGTCCGCTGTAATCTGAGTCTCTGGGAAACAACGATTTATGTACTAGATTCTGTTAAAATCTCAAGCTGTAACTTGGCTTTCTCTTTGAAATCCCTGGAAACTGCTCAGTCACTTGAGTCAAACCGGTTCGGTAACAACTGGAGAGGTTTCAACTTCAGCAAAGTACATTTTAAGTAAATTCACTAATGGAAAGTGAAGACGAGGTTGGACAATTATCCTGAAATGCTGCACCAAAGTTAAATTAAAACTTTGATGGATTTTTCTTCTTTTTTTCTTTTTTAAAACCTTTTGGAACCGGACTGGTTTTTCAAAAAAGGATAACTGCAGCAGAAAGCTAAAAGTGCACAATCTGTCTAAACAAGAGCTCAAATTGGGGTACGAGAGCTTTTACCAGAAACAATTTCAGCACAGAGACACTGAAACAGGCCAGTGACAGCTAATGTTGCCCTTATATCAAAAACTCAAATGCAAAGTGTTTGTTGCAGAGCATCTGCCTGTTTAGGAAGAGCACTTGACTTTGGAAATAACTGAAAACTAGAAACTGTTGAGTCATAAAGCAATTAAACAAAAAGACAAATAAAACCCAGTTCTCCTTTTGGAATCTCTATTGATTGGCCTTTTCTGTTTAAGAGCCTATTATGATATCATTTTTATTACTAATCTAATTACGGAGACAAACCATGCAGTAAAAATGCATTTCTGTTGCAAAGTTGTTACGTTTTAACCAGAGTTGGGTAGTAACGAGTTACATTTACTCCTTTACATTTACTTGAGTAAGTTTTGGGAAATTTTGTACTTTTAGGAGTAGTTTTGAATCCCTATACTTTTTACTTTTACTTGAGTAGATTTGTGAAGAAGAAACTGTTACTCTTACTCCGCTACATTAGGCTACGTTGAGCTGTTACTTTTCTTTTATCCACGTACGAGTCAATCTCATGACATCACTGGGTGATTCTTTGGGAAAAATGTTTGTTTTTGCATGTTTTGTCACATTTACACAGACTCAAACACACACAGAGTTTCTATGAGTTCATGGGCTTGTTCTAGTTCTGCCTGGTTAAAAAAGAAAAGTACAAAGGCTTGAAATTTTGTGCTACATGTGCTTAATTTATTTTTTTATTCTGTTATTTTATTTATTTTATTATTTATTAAAGTGCTTGAATTTACTTTAAGCTTATTTTAATTTAAGCAATTTTTTATATTTTTTATTAATTTTTAATTCATTTTATTATTTTTATTTAATTTGCCTGAAGACGATTTATTTTGAACTTTTGTCTGTTTGAATGGTTGTGTTTTTAATCAGACGTTACTCAACAGTTACTCAGTACTTGAGCAGTTTTTTCACCAAGTACTTTTTTACTTTTACTCAAGTAATTATTTGGATGACTACTTTTTACTTCTACTTGAGTCATATTATTCTGAAGTAACATTCAGAAGTACATTTTTTGGCTCCTCTACCCCCCTCTGGTTTTAACACGGTCAGTTGAGGTTTGGCGCCAGCTCCTAGTGGTCATAGGAGGAACTGCAAGTCCTCTTACTTGAGTTCAACATGGAAGACCAGATATCCAGCCTTCCAGATGCAGGGGGTTTCAGTAGCCAGGCCCACCTGTGGGTTGCCATCACCTTCAGAGAGAAACTAGTAATTTTTTTGACAAACCTCACTGTGGGTTTACCGCAGAAACTCACATAGGGGGGTCCGCAAGGACAAACAGAGTGTGTGCTTTCTGCAAATACAAGCCCACTTTAGACTTACTGTATGTGGGTGTTTCATTTCTTAGGGATGCATGTGGCTTTGTCTTGCTCAATAAACCTCCAGTAAACACGTCGATGGGAATATTTGCTGCGGAAATAACACACTATTAGCTGTGTGTGTTAACTCAAATTGAGTTTGTGTATTTGTTTCAATTAAACTCAGATTAAGGGGCTTTTTTCTAATTGCTTTCTGAGCAGTTTCTTGTGTATCTGTGTGTCTCGTAAACTCCTGATGGCTGAAGCTGTGATGTGTATTCTCCTCTCATCAATCACAGCTTCTCTGCTTATTCAGCCAGCGGCGGAGCGATGGAGGCAAGGCTTATTAGCACTCAGACATCCCAGAATATTAAATGAGGCTTAAGTGACGAGTTGCATCGCTGGCAGAGAGGAATTTTTTTTTCACAATAACAACTTAGAATATCTCATATAAAAGACACAGAGATGAGGTTTTGAGGCTGTAATGAGAGCCCACAGACAGACTTTGACAAAGCCTTTTAGAGCTGCTAAATTTTAAAAGATATTGTTTCAACTGAATCTTAAACCAATCTTTGCTACCTACATGACAATTATGAACTGGTATATAGTTCCAGCCAACCATGGCTCTGTAAAAAATAGTTCTCTGTATCAAACCTGTCGTCACCCTTGGTATGAAGCTCCTTTCTGATGTGATTCTTGTACTGTAACCATGGTGATAAAATGATATAGTAGACAGTATAATCTGTCATACAGTTGTTTTGGAGATCGTGTCACCAGTATATTCCTCAGCAAAGTATAAGTAGACCTTTTTGTCTTCTAGATAACCAGCCTAGATTCTTATGCTGCTGGACAAAGTAGATCTATAAGGACACAATAGAGCACAACGTGCAGCTTTATTTTGTGCCACTTGTAATTTCTTCATACCAGGTCAGATATACGTCAACAGATGGTTTGACACTGACCGACCATGTTTCATGTCTGCTGGAAGAAGAGCTTTACAGTGGACATTTGGACCCCCAACGTGTTTCCACATCCATTTTACTGCACAGATTAGTTAAACGGACAGCTCTACGTTGGTTTAAATCACATCTATCTGACAGGTTCCAGTTTGTTCATGTACAGGTTTCTTCAGAACAGTCAAGGGTCTGTTATGGTGTTCTGCAGGGTTCAGTGCTTGGGCCAATCTTGTTCAGTTTAAACATGCAGCCATTCTTAACTGAATTATTTGACCAAACTACAAAACAATAATCCAGTTGCAACAAAACCAAAGCATTCAAAACCTTCTACTAACATCTAGAGATAAAAATGTGGAAATTCTTTTCGCTAGTGACAAGCCTATTCCCATTTTGCAAACTATAGAATCAGTTTGTTTGGACCAGGACAGATTATGATCTAGAATTACACCTAACACCTTTGTCTCATAAACCTGTTCAACGGAAATATTATTTACATTCAATGTCAGTATTTCTTCAATAATACTGTGTAAGACTGTGTGTGCGCGGCGTGCTCGCGCGCGTGTGTGTGTGTGTTTTTCCAGCACAATCATCTCTTTGTAAATGGCACGTTTTTATCTTCTGAGGGAACCTGTTCTTCTTTCTCTGCCCTACCATGATGCCGTACCACGATATGATGTACAGAGCAATTCAAAGTTGACACCGTGAGAAATCCAAGCTGCTCGGGCAGACAACGTCGCTGCATCAGCACTTAAAAGGAAAGAAAGATGAAGCAGGGGTGAGCTGAACAAAAGTGAGGGCTTAAGAGAAACACATGAGCCTGTGCCAGGCCTCTAAAGCTACATGTGCTCCCTGCTGCGGAGGGAAAGTGTCGGGGTCTTTACTCGTCTCCAGAGTTCTTAGCACCAGGGGATGGAATGGATCAAAGTCGCGGGGTGCCAGTTCAGGATTTTCTTAGCGGATACCAGTCGTTGTGGAAAACGGAGCACTTGTCACTTTTCAAACATGATTTGACAGGAACCACTTTGTTTCCTGCATGTGAATATTTTCAAAAATGGGTGTCATCACTTTGAGATGAGCTTGAACAAATAGTTTATGTGCACAGGAAGGTTCTGGCAAACATGATCACAGACGGAGAGACAGGGATTCAGCAGGTCTGCATTAAAAAAGCAGTTTAAAGAAGGAAGGAAGCATTTTCAAACCTTCAGGCTTCCAGCGGAGCTCCACCGGGACAGGCTTGGTTGGTTGCTGGGCTGGCTGATGCTGGTTCTAGGCTGGTTTCAGGTTGGTTGTAGGCAAGACTTGGCCGGTCAGCCTGTTTGACAATAGATGAACCCAATGGCGTCGACGCATGGTCATGGTGTGGTTGATCAAGCTTACCGGGTGACACAACCATGCAACAGCACAGTGTTCTAGTTCGGTCAGCTCCCCGTTGGGTGGTGGTCTGGTCAGTCAACTTAGAAGGGTTCTGGAATGATCAAAGGGATACGTCATTGGACGGGGGGGATCCAGTTGATGCAAGAGGAAGACGGTCCAGCTGACGCTCCCTGTTTCGCCCTGGCTAGCAGCCTGGGAGTGTTAGGGTTTGGCACACCCTTCCTCCACCAGAGGGCGCCAAAGTCTGATCAGGCTTGGCCAGAGCACCGCAGCTGATCCCAATCACCGTCCCCTCACCTGACACCACTCAGCCTCGTCACCCAGTCTGCTCTTAAGCCTGCCTCCCACAAGCTGCGGTGTCAGATGATTCTCTCCAGCTCAGAGCTCTGTACTTGGCTTGGTTTCCTGGAGTTCCCTAGCTTCCCGTTCATGGACCTTCCCTTCCTGGGGTCCTTTGGATTACTTTTTCCAGCCGTGTGTTTCCCTCCGGTCTGCGCCTTTTGTTGTTCTCTCCAGCCGCGTTTTTACGGTCTGTGAGTTTGTTTGTCTTCCTCCCCTCCTCCGGTGGAGCGCTTTTTGTTAATAAACTTTGTTATACCTGAACCTTGCTCGTGTTGTCATGTCTGCTGGAAGAAGAGCTTTACAGTGGACATTTGGACCCCCAACGTGTTTCGACATCCATTTTACTGCACAGATTAGTTAAACGGACAGCTCTACGTTGGTTTAAATCACATCTATCTGACAGGTTCCAGTTTGTTCATGTACAGGTTTCTTCAGAACAGTCAAGGGTCTGTTATGGTGTTCTGCAGGGTTCAGTGCTTGGGCCAATCTTGTTCAGTTTAAACATGCAGCCATTCTTAACTGAATTATTTGACCAAACTACAAAACAATAATCCAGTTGCAACAAAACCAAAGCATTCAAAACCTTCTACTAACATCTAGAGATAAAAATGTGGAAATTCTTTTCGCTAGTGACAAGCCTATTCCCATTTTGCAAACTATAGAATCAGTTTGTTTGGACCAGGACAGATTATGATCTAGAATTACACCTAACACCTTTGTCTCATAAACCTGTTCAACGGAAATATTATTTACATTCAATGTCAGTATTTGTTCAATAATACTGTGTAAGACTGTGTGTGCGCGGCGTGCTCGCGCGCGTGTGTGTGTGTTTTTCCAGCACAATCATCTCTTTGTAAATGGCACGTTTTTATCTTCTGAGGGAACCTGTTCTTCTTTCTCTGCCCTACCACGATGCCGTACCACGATATGATGTACAGAGCAATTCAAAGTTGACACCGTGAGAAATCCAAGCTGCTCGGGCAGACAACGTCGCTGCATCAGCACTTAAAAGGAAAGAAAAATGAAGCAGGGGTGAGCTGAACAAAACTGAGGGCTTAAGAGAAACACATGAGCCTGCCAGGCCTCTAAAGCTACATGTGCTCCCTGCTGCGGAGGGAAAGTGTCGGGGTCTTTACTCGTCTCCAGAGTTCTTAGCACCAGGGGATGGAATGGATCAAAGTCGCGGGGTGCCAGTTCAGGATTTTCTTAGCGGATACCAGTCGTTGTGGAAAACGGAGCACTTGTCACTTTTCAAACATGATTTGACAGGAACCACTTTGTTTCCTGCATGTGAATATTTTCAAAAATGGGTGTCATCACTTTGAGATGAGCTTGAACAAATAGTTTATGTGCACAGGAAGGTTCTGGCAAACATGATCACAGACGGAGAGACGGGGATTCAGCAGGTCTGGATTAAAAAAGCAGTTTAAAGAAGGAAGGAAGCATTTTAAAACCTTCCGGCTTTACTGATTAAATATGAAACCAACACTCAGGTGCTGATTGTTGCATTAGCTTTCATGGATATATCCACTTATTCTCTGATTCTGAATGTGCTCTTGCTGTTGGGATGAACAATCAAACTGAAGCTATGAGCTGTGATAAAGAAAATAAATCTTCCTTTAAACAGTTTGATGTAAATGAAAGTGAAAAGAATTTCAAGGGGTTGTCTAAATAGCACTAATGATAGAAATGTTTAATTAGCAGGTTTTCTGGAGAACAATCCACAGGAGAAATTAAAAAATTAGCTTTCGAATGAAAGTGCACTTAATGATCTGATGCACAAATATGTGAACCTCCAAGGAATTTTTCTGCATAACACTGCCATAAAATGTGATCTGATCTTCATTCAAGTCAAAATAAAACACGAATACAATGTGCTTTGGCTGATACACAAACAGTTATACTGTAAATTATTGCATTCTTATTGAACACAACCGTTAAATATTCAGTGGTGGTGGAAGTAGTAAAAGCAAACCAACTTTAGATGGAGGTCAGTACTGCTGGTGCACTTCCTAACAGCTGAAGGCTTGAAGACATCACTGGACCTGAGAACAACTACCGTATGGAAGTTGTTGTCTTTAGCAGAGCATCACAGTAGAAGCTGCTGCTCTCAGTTTGACTGCACCATGGTAATCCACACCGATACTTTATGTTTTGTTCACTGATGAATACCCACAACGATGTATGGAGCAAAAAGGCCAGAATTTACCAGAATCAAAACATTCTCCCAGCATTCAAGTACAGTGGAGCGAGCAACATGATTTGGGCTTGCCATCCCGCCTCAGGGTCTGGGCTACTTTCCATCATCATGTCAGCGTGCCAGTCCCAGACCAGCTGAAGCTTAGCAGAAGTTGTGTGACTTAGCAGAACAATGACAACAATCAAGGAACTAAATTCACCAAAAACAGCTTCAGGCAGATTTCCTACAAATGTTGCCAAGCTGCAACAGTTCCTGGAGAGAGGAAAAGTAAAAAAAAAAAATGCTGAATTCTCACAGCAGGTTCTAAAATGCAAAAAAGGTTAAAGATACTGCTGAAAATAAGGGTATTGGTCTTGGTGATGTATGTCTCTCAGATGACCTAGGAACGCCTGGGGAACGTCTTGGGAACGCCTTGGGAATGCCTTAGGAACGCCTTGGGAACGCTTTGGGATGCCCCGCCCGCCCCCCCAGATGACCTGCAAGAAGTGGTCGAGGGGAGGGAAGTCTAGTCTTAGGTGCTGAAGTTACTGCACCTGCAACCTGACATCAGATGAACGGTGATGGATGGATGGATGGTTGGATGGATGGATGGATGGCTGATATTGCTGAGTATTTACTCATATGCACCATCTCATGCCAAGTAATTTTTATAAAATGAGTCCCAGTTCTTCTTTGTTGCTCTAAAAAGAGCTGGCTATCTAGCATAATCATTGTGTTGGTAATATGCCATTAGTATAGGGTGGAAAATGTCACCAGGAAGACTGCAGCATGATCTTTATACCACGCTCTGGTTTCCAGAGGCAATGTGAAATGTGGCAAAAAAATAACACAGAACACCTTATTAACCCTTTCAGGAGCCATAATGTGAAAATTTAGACGTTTACTCACTCACATTTACTCCCAGAAGAAAGTTGAAAATACACAGCAATGTTGGACACACATCTGGAGCCATGGTAGATATACCAGGACAGGTCAGATATATGTCAACAGATGCTTTGAGACTGACCGACCATGTTTCATGTCTGCTGGAAGAAGAGCAGACAGTTAGCTTTACAGTGGACATTTGGCCCCCCAACGTGTTTCCACATCCATTTTACTGCACAGGTTAGAGCATGTTGTTGGGATTAAAGAGACAGCTCTACGTTGGTTAAAACATCACTATCTGACAGGTTCCAGTTTGTTCATGTACATGAGGTTTCTTCAGAACAGTCGAGGCTCTTTTATGGTGTTCCGCAGGGTTCAGTGCTAGGGCCAATCTTGTTCAGTCTATACATGCAGCCATTGGGAAGTATAATCCAGAATAGACGCTCTATAAATATAATTGAATTGAATTGAACATGAAAATATAAATGCTTCTTGTTGTAAATACTATATATGTAGTTGCACTTTAAGGTTAATTCCTAGATTTCTTTCTTTAATATACCGACTTACTGTAGATGTAGAGAAAGAATAATGCATTCATCTTTTTCCTCTGCAACCCCTTTGATTATAATAATACATTTCACTTGTGAGTTAAAATTACATAAGCCTTGCACGCTCCAGATCCACAGTTATCCTGTAACAGCTACAACTGCAGAGTGGATCTCTGCAGGACATCTGGCTATGGAGCACACATGTTTGCTGCAGGGCTGCATGAGAGACGTATGCAAAGCAGAGAATGAGGAGAGAGCTGTACGCAGAGCAGTTGTTTAAAAAGCTCTGTGTGTGTGTGTGTGTGTGTGTGTGTGTGTGTGTGTGTGTGTGTGTGTGTGTGTGTGTGTGTGTGTGTGTGTGAGTGAAACAGCACTCGTACAAACCTGAGCCTCGACTTCATTGTCAGTCAGCTCACTTAACTAAAACTTGGTTCTGGTACTTGTATTGCAGGAGAGATGTTAGCTTACGTTTTTCCATCACAGATGACACTCTGAGCTTTTAGTGGCTCAGTTTTTATAGATAATGCTTCTCTCAAGAAAGTGAGTTTATTTATAAAGCACTTGCTGAACCAGGGTAAAGTACAATACAATCTAAACCAACCAAGAACATCCTTTTAAGGATAATAGGGCTAATAATAATAATAGTTGAAAAAAAATAGCATGAATTGACAGAAAAGTTTAAAAAAACCTTGCAAACACAGACGTGTAGTCGTGTTTGAGCTGAGCGCTCAGCACCCTCGTTCATGGATTTTTCACAAAGTTTGATAAACATAGGTTTTCGTTTTCTTAAATTATTATTGACCTTATAATGAAATAACCTATTTACAAAGAACAAAAACAAAATAAGAAACTTTGATCTGTTTTTATAATGCAGTCATGTGTTTTAGCTCTCCTTTTTTGAAAACACACGAAGCTCGATAATAACGTGGCTTCACTGGACGAGCTGGACCCTCCCACCATGACATCACCCAGAGGTCTTCTGGAGATTCTTCTTGAAACCTCTTTTTCATCTTTCTAATGTTACCTTAAACTTATTCACAAAAAATCTGACCTGCAACAAGGACCAGCGGAGCTCCATCGGGAGGGGATTGGTTGGTTGCTGGGCTGGCTGATGCGGGTTCTAGGCTGGATTCAGGTTGGTTGTATGTGAGACTTGGCTGGTCAGCCTGTTTGACAATAGGTCAGGGGTCGGCTCTAGAGCTGCATACGGCTCTTTACTAGTGGCTCCTGGAGCTTTTTCAAAAATGTATTTTTTTCTTCTTTTTTTCCTTTTTTTTCTTTTTTCCTTCATCTTTTTTTCTCTTTCTCCTTTTTTTCTTTTTTGCTTTTTTCCTTCTTTTTTTCCTTTTTCTTTTTTTTATTTTTTCCTTTCCTTTTCAATCTCGACATTTCGACTTTTTTCTCGACATTTCGACTTTGAGATTGTACTTCAACATTACCTCTACCTCTACTTGTGTAATTAAGCCAATCCTGTGAGTGGGCTTGAGGCAATTCAACATTAATGTATTATCTATGTACCTAAAACACAAAGGCAATCCAAGGTCCTTTCCATCAAACAAAGGCAGAAAACTGCATAATCAAAAGAAGAGAAGTCAAATCTGTAAAAAGATGCAATGAAATATATTTAATAAAAGCAACAGTAAAATGTGTCAACATAAACAGCATACCGGTAGCTCCCCCAAGTCTGTATAAAAGTATAAAATACCTACCAGGATACAAACAAATACCAGGATTTACACATCCTGCGATGGGCTGGCGACCTGGGGACCTGGATTCAGATGTTAGACTTCTTCCCTTGTCTCAAGTAAGACTGTTTTTTTAGTAATAAAGCCAATAAACCTCTTCTTGGTGAAGGAACTTAGGACCATCAGAAAATGTATCACATAGTGAACTTTAAAATCAACAGTCATGTATGATACAAGATAAAAAAAATTGAAAATAAATCACAAAAACAACCTCAAACAACAGTGTATGTGTATATGTCTTTTTTTTTAATAAAACACGTTATTTGGGCAATACTAAGTACTGCTTCCATTGGCATTATCAGATTTCCAGTGTGATGCATTCAGATCGGCTCATCAGCAGAAAAAAGAAGGATTTATGGCACTTTGCTGGTCAGGTGCATGGTAACAAATTGCCACGAGGGAAAGATATAAGAAATGGTAATAGAGAATGAATTGTTGCTGCACATCAATCTGAAAAGGATCCTAAAACTATTTGAAATCCATCGTTCTGCAGTAGAAAGGTTATTCTGTTTAATATTTAACATCTTAAGTGCACATCTCAGCATGAGTCGAAGCTGCATCAGTGAACGGAGGCCTATCCATCTCTCTACCGGCGTTACATGTCATGCATGACTTGAAATGTAATTAAAGAACTGCAGAGAGAAGTTGAAGCTCTTGTAACAATCACCACTACTGATTACTCATCATGTTCGGACTGTTCTGTACGACAAAGTCAAATATCACAAAAATCGCAGCCCCATGTGCACAATTCTGCATCTGATATTATGTCCTCAGTTTTTCCATATGCAGATGGATCAAATATCTCACCACTGACAGAGTCCAATGTGGTGCAACATGTGTTCACCTGGACGTGGTTTTATCGTTCATTAATTGTTTTAAATCTAACTTGAAGTTTAGTCAAGAATCAAAAACTTGATTCAAGTGTGTCCCCTCTTTCTGCATTTTATCTCCATGTTCATCAGACCTAAGTTAATGAGCAGTGAGATGGGATATGGAGAGGGAATTTCACTTCCTGACACTTTTACAGGATGTTACAGTTATAAAGAAAGAATGAGGAAAATATACCAAGAGACACATTAATAACTATATTACGGGGGTAAGTGGGCCCTTCTCCAGACACTGTTTCCAGAACGTCTAATTGAATACTAAGATAATTAAATTGAGGAAAAGGACTGGAAAATAAGTAGCAGTAAGCATGTACTTCACACTGACAGCAATAACAAAGTAATATAATAACCCCCTGTAAAATAATTCCGGCAGATGAAAAAAAAAAGTGAGCGAAATTAATTAAAATAAAATAAAAACAAGGTGAAACAAAGTAGCCATAGTGAAACCACAGGGGCCAGAACACTAAACTCTCTAAATGTTTTGACAGTAAAATGAGGGATGGGGTTTAGAAACAGGCCGAGTGGGAGCCAGCCTGATCCGAAGGTTTTCTCCTTCAGAGATAAGAGACGGACCAACGACTCAGAGTTATTAGTCACGCTTCATTCAACCCAAGACTAACGCAAAAACCCAAATATCACAGTGAAAAACCTCTCATAGAAACAGCTATTCCAAAAACTGACCAAATATTGCAAAAAAAAAAACACAAGGTGCCACAAGGTGTTTTTTTTTGACGTCATGATAATCCAGTGCGGTCAACTGTAAGAACGTCATGATAATCCAGTCTATTCCAAAAGTGTAATAGAAACTCTAGATTTTCATTTCCTCGTCTCCAGCACCACCGGATGTGACATAGTCGGACAATCTAAAATAACTAGAATCTAGTTTCCAGCTGCTTTTGGCCTCATTTATCCGATGTCCTTGTGCTATAACACTACTCAGTCATGCATTACTGCATAAGGCCTGTAGGGATGCACCAATCCACATTTTCTCACTGTCAAGCCCTATTTGCTTTAATATTATTATTGTTGATTTTATGAGGCTGTAATAAACTCTTTTCTACAAGCAAGCATATGTACATATGTATGAATGTCCAATAAATCAACGTGAGGCAAGTATGAGGTCAGAAAACAGGAAGAATCCCATCCTGAAGATAAATTTGCAACTGTAAGGGTTTTAAATCGATATTTATTACATTTAAAGACAGGGTTAGTAGATATTAGTGCAATATACACGATCAAAAAACAAACCCTGCCATATAAACTAAACAGAACAGATATCACCACTATGTAGCAACACAGTTTTGAAATGTCAAACATGAAATAAAAGGGTAAACGTCTACACTACCACTCTCCAAATAAAACACAAAGGGCTGCTCACACTATCAATAAAACAATGTGCATCTGATCAACATAAACTCAATATATTCTTGTGTAGCAGCAACACATTAAGGTTTTCAGATGTCAAATATTTAAAAAAATATGTGCACTGTAAACATCTTATACAAACACGATCGATGAAAGAGTCTGAACAGCACGACTCAAGCAGGAGGTTTGGTGACCTGGATAAGCTTCACACCACAGTCTGCGTAACTATTCCTGAAAATAAAATAAAAAGTAAATGACTTTTTTCATCCACAATATTGGATGGCGTGTTGAACAGTCTTTCACTTTCCACATTGGTTGAAGGAGCACTCAGGAACTTCTCTGCAACAGCAGCAAGGAGAGGAGAACGAGCATGGTAGTTTGGAAACGACTGTCTTGCTCACCCACTGTTGCTTCTTTCTGATAAATTAGCATTTGGTTAACCGCTGCATGGGCACCTTGTGCAGGTTCATCATGTTCCCCCAGGACTCCGTCATACAGACTGCTGAAGCCACTGTTATGTTATGGTATGATAGTTCCTGTTTTATTTTGAAGCCCATGTCTTGAGTTGTGTCTTAACTTTCCTGGTTCCCATCAGCCCTGATTGTCTGCACCTGTGTCTCGTTAACCCTTCTGTATATCTGGTCTTGTTTTCCCCCTTCTCCCTGCTGGTCCGTACTGTTTCCTCCCTCTGTGTTTTCCATGTCAGGTTTTGTAGTTTACTTTGTCACACTCATGTTCTAGGTTTTTTGCCATCCTGCTTTGATTGAATAAATCACTGCTTTTTGGAACTCCTGCCTCCTGCTCTCTCCTACATCTGGGTCTGACTCCAACCGACCATTCCTAACAGAACGGACCAGCCATCATAGACCCAGCAGGAGGGACTCTGGATCTGTGGGAGTTCTTCTACGCCAGGGGTCGGCAACCCGAAATATTGAAAGAGCCATATTGGACCAAAAACACAAAAAACAAATATGTAAAATTGAAAAGTCTTGTATCAGCCTTATAATGAGAGCAACACATGCTGCATGTATCTATATTAGTTAGAACTGGGAAAATATTTCTTTTTTCATTATGCACTTCGAGAAAAAATTTGAAATGTTGAGAAAAAAGTTGAAATGTCGAGATTAATGTTGAAGTACAATCTCGAGAAAAAAGTCGAGAAAAAAGTCGAAATGTTGAGAAATAAGTCAAAATGTTGAGAAAAAAGTTGAAATGTCGAGAAAAAAGTCAAAATGTTGAGAAAAAAGTTGAAATGTTGAGATTAAAAAGGAAAGGAAAAAAGAGAAAAAAAGGAAAAAAGAAAATAAAGGTCAAACATTTTTGAAAAAGCTCCAGAAGCCACTAGGGCGGCGCTAAAGAGCTGCATGCGGCTCTAGAGCCGCGGGTTGCCGACCCCTGTTCTACGCTAACAGAGTGGAGTTCTTCCACCAGATGGTGAAGAGGACTGGGACCTGTCGCCAGCCCTAGTCTGTTCCGGTGGTGGTCCTGGACGCACCCCAGCCTGTCCCCCCCCTTCTGGGGAACACGCCTGGCTCAAGGTGGGCCCAGGTTTTTTCAACCACAGGGGAAACAACGACGGCGACAGCCACAGCACGTCCCTGTTCCAGTGGTGGTCCCTGACGCACCTCCTCCTGTTCCAGTGGTGGTCCCGGACGCACTTCAGCCGACACCCAGGCCCCTGCCAAGGACACGGTGTCCCCCTCAGCCGGGGCCGAGGACCCGGTATCCCCCTCAGCCGGGGCCGAGGATTCTGTCTGCCCCGAGGCAGCCCCCTCGGATCCTGCTGTCCCCTCAAATCCTGTCCGCCCTGAAGCCAGCCCCTCGGACTCTGCCTGCTCCCAAGGCAGCCCCCCCAGATCCGGTCTTCCCCGTCCCAGTCCCGAGAACACCCCTCTGCCCAGTCCCGAGCTCAGCCCGAGGACAGCACCCTGGACTTTCTCTTCTACCCGGCCTAGTGCCCCGGCCCCCTGAGCTCTGACTGTGTGTTGGCCTTCTGAAGCTCTTGTTTCATCCTGACAGATTCTCTACCTGTAAAGAAGATGACACAAAAATGTAAATGGCTTGAGTACAAGTGTATTTGTTGCTGGTGCAAGAACCTAAAATCGAATTATTGGCCGGAGAAGTTTCTCGTAGTCACAGGTTCTGCTGGAGCCCATCCCAGCTCACTACTGGCAAAAGGGTACACCGGGACGGGTCGGCAGTTCATCGCAAGAAATGTGGGAAAATGTAAATTAAAAAAAAGGAAATTAAAAAACAATTTGTTAATGAGTCTGGAGGTTGCAGCATCCACCGTTTCCAGAAAGAACATCAGATTTTGAGTTATCTGACATCAGGACATTGTTCCTCTTTAACTCAACCCGTTTAAATGAGCGTTGGTCCAGAGACGACGGCCTGCGTTTCTGCACCACCAATAGAGACAATAGAGCTTTTACATTTTTGGATGCCACAACAACCTGTGCTAATATACAGCAATCTTCAGAGGTGATCCTGAATAAATTATTCAATTCAATTTTATTTATATAGCGTCTTATTACAACAGAAGTTGAAAAAACCTTACGCCAAACAGTGGCATTAAGAAACCTGGATCAGGACCTGGAACATAAGGGGGACCCTCCTGCTGAAGATTAGCTAGGCAGAGCAGGAAAAGAGGTGATGACGTGACTTCCTAATGTCAGTTTTGATTGGACGGCCAGCTTAGGGCACAAAGACCACATGCATCTAATACTGACTCCTGACCTTGTTCCCGGCACACAGAGATTTCTCCACCATTATTTTACAGTTCCTGGATTTAATTTTCCAAAGACTGGTGAACCGTATTTCCTGAAATAATAAAATGTCTCACATCAATTATTCTTTTATTTATATTGTCTTAATGAGGGCTGTATATATTACTGTTAATTACTACTAGCTTCTGGTTTTGTAGGGCATCAGTGATGAGACTTGCCTCAGGCTTGACGTCAGTTTTAACTCGCAGATACTGAGACGTGTTGCAGCAGTTTCCTTACAAACAGTTTAAATGAGATGGAAATCTTCAATGCTACAGGGGGAAAGAAAAGAAACTAGAAGTGAAACTGGGACACCAGCTGAGGAGCGTGAGGTGCATAATCAATAAATCCATGTGAAAGGCAGCAGAAAAGAGAACACAAAAGGCCTGCTGAGATACCACCAAGATGTTCAGGAGCAGCCGGACCGAGCCAGCAGGGCGTACACAGAAAGGATGAGGACGCCTCACTTGCAGTCCAACAGCTGACTGGAGGCACTTTCCGATAACAGCTTAGTGCTTACGCGATGAAACGGACGGAGGGATATGAAATCCATTTCAGTTTAAATTTCCTCCGGATCCCCCGGGTCTCACCTTCTGCTGTGCTCTGCAGTGCAATAGATGAGAAAAGAAGAGGAGTTTAACATGAAGCTTTTTCACAACCTGGTGCAGGAACTTTGCGAGTGTTGGAATACGCCACTTTATAGCGCTTTTACACTAGTACCTACTCAGCCCGACTCGACTCGCCCTGCCCTTGTTTCTTTTCAATACCCAGATCAGAAGTAGGAGGGCCTTCGGCAGGAGGTCCCCCCTTATGATCCAGGTCCTGGTCCAGGTTTCTTCCCTCCTAAAGGGGAGTTTTTCTTGCCACTGTTTATGTAATAATTGCTCGGGGGTTTATGTTCTGGTTTCTGGAAAGCGGGTAGAGACAACATCTGTTGTATTAGACGCTGTACAAATAAAATTGAATTGAATTGAAGCGAAGCTGCTGCGTATTTGATTGTGTATCTAAATGAAGAAGACAACAACACTAAAGATGTAGAACCTGGAGGAGATGATAGATGTGCTGCTGGGTCTGTGGCTTGTGTTTGATATCAAGTTAAAAAATGGGAGTGATAGAAGCTTCAAGCGCAGACGCTTTTTTTTAAGTTTGTCTCGGCGCTGCTGAAAAGTCAGCTGGAGCCGTGAGCAGCTATGAAGAGACAGAGCTCCTGGTAGATTTGGTCGTTCCTTATCGCCGTCTAGATCGTTTTTAATTCTCTCCTCAGCACCAGGTTTATGAACATCTGCACCTCAGAGTTGGATCATGAAACAGACTTTTGCTGCCATTCGAGGTGAACCCGAGTAGCCAACCACAAACAAACAGGAGACCAAACAATTTAAATAAAGAGCCAGGAGGCTGTTTATTAAAGTAAAGGGGAAAAACTGACTCAGGGTTAGATCCGGAGGGGAAGGCAGAGGAAAGGGAGAAGCGATTGTTGGGGGTCCAAGAGACAAGGGTCAGTCGTGAGTTGGCAGTGGGGGGGGGGGGTCACAGAGATCCACAAGATGGTCGTGAGGGGAGCAGAGGCATCGAGGAGGTTTCCAGGGAGGCAATGTAGACACAGGAACAAAAAGCCTTGGGACAAAAAACAAAGAGGGATTAACGCAAACACGGCAAGAAGGTTCAAACTGGAGGGCTGGAAAAGCTGGAGAAAATACTCGAAGGGCCAGATTAGTTACCGCATGGGTTCAGTACAATCGAGCACTGAGTGAAGGTCCGGGTCTCCTTTTAAGCCTGGGCTGTTGATTAGTGGCAGCTGGGGTTGAATGTAGATCTGCAGCACCTGTGCTGCTGGCTCTCCCAGCCAGAGGAGGGGGACTCCTAACACATTGCCTGTCGAATTAAGTGAACAAGAAGCTGCAAGTCGCTCTTTCACTGATTTCCTCCTCCTGACTCAGACGTCTGACTCCAACCCCCCCGACCAATCAGTGGCCTGTAGTGTGATGATGTCAGATACAGCCGACTCAGCAGCTTAGAACTTCGGCAGAATAGATACAGAAAAGTATCTACTCAGCACGTTAGACCCCTGATGGAATGTGGAGTCGGGCTGAGTAGGTACTAGTGGAAAAGCGTCATTAGATCATTATGCGAGGACCTCTGAGGTCAGTGATACATGAGAGGGAACTTTGAAAGATTTTCTTACATGATTTACTTGAAGTAAATCAATCAACTTCGAATCAGAGATGCAAGTTCCTTTAAGAACTCTCTCCTCCCGTGACAGAAGCTCAGGATGAGGCGACTGTTCCCCGTCAGCAGACCGTGACACCAGCTGCAGCAGTTGTGTGTTTATTCGAGTGTTTTGTCAGAAAGAAACCCCGGAGGCCTAAACCTGGCCAGGATGTTGACGCTGCTGCTGGATCTCCTCTCCGCAGAAAACAAGCGCTCAGGTCTGCTGATTGCTCCCGCCCAGCACCCCAGATGCCTCCTCCCTTCGAGAGAAGGTTACCGGGAGTTCATCTGTCAGACAGCACCAAGTAAACAAACACAGTGAACCGGCACGAGGGAGAGTCAGACTGCACCTGGATTCCTGCTCTGCTCCGGAGTTTCCTTAGTGACTACGTTTACATGCAGTCAAAATTGGGGTTAAGGTCAATATTCCGGTTACTGAAACATTCAGAATATTCTGTTTCCATGCGTGAGCAAACAGGGTTATCCCTGTATACATGGTAATTGTAATCATTTGGGATATCTGGATCAAACCAGCGACGCATGGAGAACGTCATGATGCAATTCCCGTCATTTCCGCTTCTTCTTCCTGTATCCAAATTCAAAACAAAAACAAGCAGCACGGCGGATAATCAACAGCCCAGTAGAAATGGCCTTCTTTTGCGCTTTGGTGCTGGTACTGACCCACCACCAGTCAGAGGTGTCTTCAGTATTCACATTCATTACTCAGGTAGAAGTATAGATACTAGAGTTTAAAAATACTCCTGTACAAGTTGAAGTATCAACTCAAGTTTTTTACTCAAGTATAAAAGTACTGGTTTCAAAACTACTTAAAGTATAAAAGTAAAAGTAATGTAAGGGGGAAAAAAGCCATTGAGGACAAAAGCCATTGAAAATGAATGCATGTTAGTATAATGCAAATATATTAAAGAAGCATATATGTGTACTATTGAGCATTAACATGTGTTTCAGAGAGCAGGAGATATGATGACTAGTTGCCTATAAGTATTGTAATGGTGCAAAAAGTCAAACTTCAGAGGCATTGTGGCAGGGTGCGTGCCACGGGGGCCCGACCGAAGGACGGAGAGACACAGAGCTTCGTGCAGACCCTTTATTTAATAAAGCAAACTCACACCCACATGTGCACAAGCATCACACCCAGCTTCTCAGCAGCAGCTCCATCGGCCTCTTTGCTGCTGTCCAGCTCTGCCTTATGAAGGCTGGCAGGGTGGAGAGGCTGATTGGGCCCACCTGTGCCCTAATCAGCCTGAGTGGCTGCAGCTCCTCCACCCTGCCACAGGCATGTTATCATTTATCCTAACCTTTATTGGAATGTACATCCAAGTTTAGTTGCAGGAATCTGAGGGAACGGATGTAAGAACAAAACTGGACAAGAACATCTGAAACAACCACAACCAAATTCACTCTATCCGGATGGAGCAATTTAACTGGATAGTTTTTATTTAAAGGCTGAAATGAGATAGAGTAACGAGGCTGTTTTTAAAATGTAAGGAGTAAAAAGTACAGATAATTGCGTGAAAATGTAAGGAGTAAAAGTAAAAAGTCGTCTGAAAAATAATTACTCCAGTGAAGTATAGATAAGCAAAATTTCTACTTAAGTAAGGTAACAGAGTATTTGTACTTTGTTACTTGACACCTCTGCCACCAGTGTTTAACACTATTCCTCGTCTCCTTCTTCATTAATGGAAGGAGAGAACGTGAAGAAATGGCAAATAGAGCCGGAGCTGTGCCGTCCATATCCATGCTACCTGTTTCCACCAGAGCAGCCCGGACACTCTGGATGAAGGTGCAGTCAAGACTGGTGGGAACGGGTAGTAATGATGGAGTTCACCAACGTGAGAATTTCCGTATGTCGCTTCCTGGACTCAAAAGACCAAGATTCCTTGTGTTTTGATGGGGAAATCCCGTTATACATGACCAAATATTCGGGTTAGAAAAAGGAGTAACCCAGGGCTCATATTCGGGTTTTTAAAAACTGGAATATGAGCAAATTCCATTTATTCAAAGGGGTTATTGGTGTTTACATGGCCGTGCAAAACCGGGTTATTGCTAATATTCGGGTTTTAAAAGAGTTATTGATGCATGGAAACGTAGTCACTCTCGACCTCGTCCCAATGAACCGTGCAAAACTGGAATTCTGTACATTAATGGAGGTCTCTTGGAGCTTTGGCAAAGCAGACCACGCTAAAAGAATAAACTAGTTAATAAACTGTGCAGCTCAAGTCCAGGGTTGGAGATCACTCGTATGAATGCTGACTAGCGTGAACAAATCCTGTGGTTGTTTATCACCGTGAGATATAGAATTTCCAAAAAGAGAGGCAGCAGCTATGTTCCTGTCTGACCTCTATTTTAACATAACTTTTTTATAACAAGTGGAATTGACAACCTTACAAACGCACTGCGACAGAAACAAACAAAGATGAAAAAACTAAAATCATGGCCTAAAAACAGCAGAGCTGGTGCGACTAAAGCAGAGGGGAGAGCTGTCTGAGGGTTTCTGTTAACAGCCTTTTAATACCTGCCCCATTACAGAGACACAGCTCCATCTATAATTATATTATATTATAACTGTGCTCCATTTAATCATCCTGCTGCTTGGAATCATGGGTTTACCGGACTATTTTACCCTTATTCCTTAACTCTACCAGGGTCGCAGAAAAAACACTCTTGAAATGAGGAATAAAAAGTAATTCAAAGCAGAAAGTGGACCTGCTCGCATGTTTTATTAAGATTGTTAACTACAAGGCTGTAATGCTTTAAACAGTCTCTTGGCACTTTTCCATTACCTCTATATATATATATTGGCAAAAAAACAAATATCGAAAAATAAATTGTTTAATGGAAACGGCACTAATTTGAAAAAATATCCAATAAACCTTTTGACACTTCCAGGAGGTGGTTTTTCAGGAGATTCAATAATCCATTTATTTGCAAGTGTCGTATAATGCTTTTTGCAAATTTCCACATCTCTGGCAGCGCTGGATGTGACGTAGCCGGTCAATCTAAAGTCATCAAGATCTAGTTTCCTGCTGTTATTGGCCTTATTGATATGATACACTTGTCCTGTAACACTACTTAATCATTACACTGTACAGTACATAATGGCTCTACCTCTGAATAATCATCTGATTATTCACCCGCTGCTTCATCATCTGGATATTTTCTCAACAGTGGCAGCAGCGATGTCAATAATTTATCAAAGACTTAAGATGTTTTAGTCAGTCTTCTTCAATGTTGAGATTTACATTTTTTTTGTTTTGAAGAGAAGTCTGGCAGGACAAGACACACAGACAGTTACAAGGATTACACTTAATCGAGAAACAACAATCATTAGAAACACCCGCAGCGCTGCTGCACAAAAATCTAATGGAAACGCTCCTGTTTCAGACACTCATTTTCCTTCAATAGAGCCAAGAATCTATTTATTTAGGGGCAAATCAGAAGGCTGAACTAGGGAAATAAACTTTAATTATCTGAACCCATTAACTGATATTGCAGCTTGTGCATCTTTAACTCTTCTTTGTGTCCTCGTCTTTCCCAGCAGAGAAACTCGTAGAGGAGGTGGAGAACGAGTCACATCCTGTTCCTGCAGAGCAAATGCAGAAAAGCTGTATCTTTTCTTGTAGCTCCTCCAACAAGCCTCCTCTGTCCTTTCTCTTTCAGGGATTTTTAGGAATTTGAAGAAGCTTTGAAATGTTTCACTTGATTGTTTTCGGGGTCACAGGCAGGAGGGCAGAGAGAAGAGATGAGGTTGAAATGGCACAAGTCACAACAAATGAGGCTTCCCTACACTCTGACTTGACTCTACACTGTTCTCTATTACTGTAATAGAGCTAAATCATCCCTATCCCGACTCGACTATTCAAAAATGTTTTTTCTCTTATTGGCATGACAATGGACCAGATCAACTTATCCCTAAACTTAGGATATATACCACTGCTTTTCAAAGTTGCAGTAATTAAACCTTTACTTAAAAAAACCTTCTCTTGACCCAGAGATTTTAGCTAATTATAGACCAATTTCCAATCTTCCACTTGTATCTAAAATTCTGGAAAAAGTAGTTGCAAGTCAGTTATGTGACCATTAGTATAGAAATTATCTGTTTGAAGTTTTTCAGTCAGGGTTCAGAATGTTTCACTATCTTTTAACACTTGTGTAAATAAATTATTTTATTCTGTAATGCCCCCCCCCCCCCATTTTCATTGATTCATTTTGATAATTCATTTTGATAACTAATCTTCTTTATTAATTATTGATAATTATCAAAGACAAGTATTCATAACTCTTTAATAACTGAATCAGCACCCCCTATGTGGCACAACATTTGTGTAATCGAGTCCACAGTCATCCTTTCTTCAGTTCTCTCCAAACACACCACTAAAACTGTGCAGGCAGAAATCAGTGGGGTGGATTTTTGCAGGGTTATAAGTCATGGTTCCCTGCAATCAGTCTCAGACTGCAGATTCTCCCTTCATCCTCCACCTAGACCAAAGTTTTGTTCCACACTTCAAAAGAATGTGACTATGATCTGCACTAAGAGGTTATCTTTTGTGCCTTTTTTGCTTTGAGGCTTTTGTCTTCTCAGACAAACAGGGGAAGAGGCTCTGCTCTGCTGCAGGATCAGATAGCTTTAGCACTGTGGATATTTCTATTTAAACCTATTATTTGATTAAATACACACCACCCTTATTCAGGGAAGAAAAAAACCCTCACTCTGGACAGCCAGAGCTATGTAGTTTATCACAATCATACATAATTAAATAGCAATAAACAGGCTAATTATAATCAATAGGTTTTTTTATATGTATAACAGTAGGGTGACAACTATATTTATAAATATTACGGCATTAAGATTTAATAGGGGCTTAAATAGTTAATATGATAAAATAAACCAACAGACGTCTGATAGTGTGTGTGTGTGTCCATGTGTGCATGTGTGTGTGTGTTTTCGCCTCGGTGGCCATCAGCTCTCTGTGTGAGCTCCTATAATCTTTTAGCCGTGACGTGACACACATGCTGCTTCGCCTTATGTTTCCAATACACAAGCACATCATACTGACTTCTTGCTGTTAAATATGGACGGCAGTAAAGAAGGCAACAATAAACCTGGTTACAGTTGCAACCAGGCGTTCATGTGAGGTTTAGATGTCATGTCTGATTGTAACGTTTAGGAACGTCTTCCTCAAGGACTCAACCCTTTTTTTTACCTATAAACCTTTAACAATGTCAGAATAATGACAAAAATACAGTGATACATGGTTAACCTGTCTCAAACTTTTTGGGTGACACACCCATACATAAACTTCATATGAAGTATTAATGTGTTCCACCATGATCTGCTGCACTCCTGCAGGAGGGATGACAGGGCCACCACAAAAAATGAAATCAGAACTAAACACGCATGTCTGCCTTTTACAGACGCGCATTCATCTCCTTAAAAATAGTCAAACTTCTTGACATAAATTGATATGAAACTATAGCCAATATGTTATATATTGACTGAAAATTATAGCTAATATACGACCAAATGGTCATGTGACCCGTCTTTTTCAACGGAGATTAATGCAGAGGGCGTTAACAAGGTTTTCAATAAATGTTCAAAACACAATTCTCCAGTCTAGACAGAGATCCCTATCTAATGAGCGGCAGTTCAGGTGTTTGTGCTACAACGTTTTATCTCAATAACATCCCCACCTTCAAATGAAGCGTGAGTTTCCTCGTGTTTTGCCTTTTTTTTCTTTCTCTTGCTCCTGATTCGTGATGTATTTTGAACGACATGTTGAAATCTCACCTTCTGCAGCTCTGCAAGCCTGTCTGCAGGCAGCCCTCTGATTGGTCAGATGTTGAGTGCTGCCAATCGTGATGAATGAATCGTCATGATTATCTAACCCCTAAAAAGATGAGTTTCGCAAAATATTCTATAATTACCAAAAACAAACAAACAAAAAATAGGATTTTGTTTTCACAAATTTGCAAAAGATAAATCATATTTTTGTGAATCCAGAAAAACAAATTACAGTTTATCTTGTTGAGGAGCAGAAAAGCAGAGTGGACCCTCAGGTTCAGTATGACCGTGATCAAGAAGAAGACGGAGGAGGAAAAAATCACAGTGACAACAGGTTTTTTTGCGCCCGTCTTCCATCCAGATGGAATCATCATTAGCTTGTCTCTGTGTTCCTTATGATTGCTAATCATGCCATTAGGCCTATACTGCATCCTCTTCTCATAACATCAATCTCATTAACTAGAACATCCTTGCCACCTCGTCGCCGGGTCCTGCAAAACATCCTCCTTTTCCCTGTTCTCCGCTGGACTCGCAGGCTAAATTCAGACATTCCACCCAGCCCCCGGACATCCCCCAAAATTCACAGGAACTAAAGAGAAGTCGCTATAGAGGAGAGGAGGGATGATGGGATGATGTTGTTGCTCCAGTCGATTAATGTTTGTAAGAATTAATTTAGGAGTTAAGGAAGGAATTTCAGCATCACGAGTGGTCTTTTTATCATTTCTGTGTTTGAGCAGTGACCTCGTCCGTGTTTTTGTGACTCCACCAACCCCTCTTTACTTTAATGCTGTACTTATATAATGTTATATAATGTTAAATATAAAGAAATAACTGCTTTTTTGTGTTTCTTGTGTTCTTGTGTCACATATTTGGGTGTCTGAAGTGACTGCTACACCAAGAAACCTTAACTTAAAAGCTGACTGTGTCATTTGGGCAAAATAAGTTTGAAAATATGTGACTGACTAAGATGTTCATATGCGTTTTTGTGACATCACAGACCCAAGTTAGAGGGGATGTATCCAGTTTACCCCTCTTTAATCACAACCATCTTCAGCCAGAGTTCACTGTTCAACAAATGTGAAAAACTTTTCTCATACACACTGAGAAATATCATAATTTTAAAGGTGTCACGTTGTCAGTGGTGGACAGTAACGGAGTAAATTTACTTGAGTACTGTACTTAAGTACATATCCAGAGGATTTGTACTTTACTTGAGTATTAGATTTCCTAGGTACTTATTACTCCTACTTGAATACATTTCCAAGACAAATATTTTTACTTTTAATCGAGTAAATTTCTAGGAAGGCTGAAAAGTACTCGTTACTTTCAGGTCTGCTCTTTTTTCTTCTTCCCTAAAATCCTATTGGACACAAGCTGTTTTTGTCAAAGGAGGAGACCTATCACAGTGCACGCTCTCCACTGGGATGTACGTAAAGCGGAAATACGTCAAGCCTCCTCAAAACGATACCCCCAAAGTAGCCTGCGTTTGTCAAGACAGAGCCGCAACAATTAATTTAGAAAAAATATAGTAATTTACTGATGTGGAAAATAAGAAATGTACTCTTACTCTTACGTTTACTTAAAGTAAATTTAAAAGCATTTACTTTTGGATACTTAAGTACCTTTAAAAGCAAGTACTTTTCTACTCTTACTCGAGTAATATTTTGACTGAGCTACTTTTACTTGTAACGGAGTAAATTTTGACCAGTAGTATTTGTACTCTTACTCAAGTACTGGGGTCCAGTACTCTGTCCACCTCTGCACGTTGTGCTATTTTACTCCTGTTTGCAGTGATCCAGCACTACAGCAACTCTCCGGGATTGTTATGTCATGCATCCTAAATCATCTATTTCTCTGTGTGCTCCAGTGAGGACTGTGCTTGGCCTCTCACTTCCACTGCTCCCCACTCACTCTGCTGTTAACAATCTTTATTTGTCAGTATACATCTCACGAGTCGTCTGCTTTTAACCCGTCACTAGTTGATCCAGGAGCAGTGGGCTGTGGGGGGGGTATGGACTAAGGCTAATATGATACCTTTGTACCTCATCTGCCATTATTACACTGAGTGAGGCAGAAAAGGGGATAAGAAGAATTATAAAAAAAAAAAAAAAAGATTTCTGCCACATATCACTGAATTGCTGACTTGGACGGGATTAAGATAATGTCATAACTTTGGCGTTTGCTGAAATAGGAAAGCTCATTTGTGGTGAAATTTTTACTTTACAAATCACAGCCATTGAGGATTCACGCTGGATTAAAGACACAGATGTCATCCGTTATTATTACAAATTAATCACTTAAAAAAATTGCAGACCTGTCAGCTGCTTCATTTTAAATAGATTTGTAAATGCACAACGACAGCTGATTAATTTCAAGCCCCGTCATGCTCACGTCCCCTGAATGGAAATAGCAGCTGTCTGCTTTTCACCCTGATGTCTTTTTGAGTTAACGTGAGCGCTACAAAGACGTATGAGGGTAAACAACAGGGGCGCCACTAGGCCCTTTTTGGGGGGGCTTGAGCCCCCCCAAAAGAAGTCTCAGCCCCCCCAAAAAAATAGAGACAATTTTTTTTTTTTTTTTTTTTTTTTTTTTTTTTCCCCTCTGGTGGTCATTACTAGCAGTTTCTGATTCCACTCAATGCGCTGTGTGTGAGTTCCCCCCTCTATGTTCTTAGGGTGTGCTGACAAACATTTAGGGGGGTTCATCCCACCAAGGGGGCCCTGACTCAGCCCACCCGAAAAGTTTCTAGAACCGCTACTGCCAGGCGCTCCCTCCTCCATCTATGTGCCTAATCCCTTCCCTTCACACAGGTCACACACACACACACACACAACGAAGTAGCCTTTTACAGTCAACAATCATTCTCCCCAGTCCCCACTCATGATGAGACTGTGAGGTGAGCATTGAGCAGTCAGAGTCGTTAGTTACTCAATTAGCGCATATTGATGTGCAAATTAGCGCATACCGTTGTAGTAGCTAAACAAAATAACTTGTCATGTGCCTGCCAGACAGGTGACGATTGGCAAGGCTACCATGACACACCAAGCCAGCCAGCCATCATGCTAGCTCGCAGTAAAGCGGGTCTAAATGGATGCAATGTCTTTTGAGAAACAATATGGGCATAAGTGAAGAACATATTTTCAAACGGGTCTCTTGTCTTCTGAATGAAATTAAGCCCTTCAGAATCGCAAGTGGCTGCTTTTCAACTAGTTGACTGCAAACTCCTGCTTTAGCTTACAGTATATTATTATCTTGTCGGAATATTATTCCAGCCAATAAGTTAGGAAGTTCCATTTGATTTGATTTAATTTTACTTTTGCCTACAAAGCAAAATATTACTTTACTTGAGTCTCCCCTGAAGTGATTTTGGTATTATTTATGCAAGCAAAATTCTACCATAACCTGTATGCAGAATATATATAGGGAAACAATTATTTTTTCATCGCTGTAAAACCACAGAACAGTAAAGAAGATATTGATGTGTATAGGTCTTCATAGATCTAGTCTCTTCATTTTGACCTCAAAGTGCACCAGATTGATCCATTTTTACTTAAAATCTACAAATTTTTCTTCCGGGGGGGCATGCCCCCGGACCCCCCTAGGGGTTCTGTGGTCCATGAACTTTGGTAGGCTGAGCCCCCCCAAAGCTCTGATGCTAAAATCGCCCCTGGTAAACAAAGTGAGACGCAGCAGCATTTCAAACATCAGATCAGCTCATTCTCAACGAGTCACAGCGCTCAGTTGATTCATTATTGATCAAACTTTGATTCATGGGTGAAATGAGATTTGGCTCGGTTATTGTGTCACAAATACCCAGGCTCAGTGAGCCACCGGATTGAGAACTCGGCTGCAAAAAGTAATCTACATCGAAAAGAGTCCTGCAAACATGCATGTGAATACAAACAAGATGCATTTTTGGTCTCTTTCTCAGATTCAACTTTTCAAACTTTTCAAACTCAAAAAGTCAAAAGTAAGTCGAGGTGCAGAGTCCACGATGAAGAAGTAATTAGATTGTAATTGACCACAGAAAAAGGAATCTAAACAGGAATTCATAAAATGAATTTCTAAAAGAGACCAAATTTAAGAGATAAATGTTTCTAGTTAATATCTGTGGCAGGGTGCAGGATTGGGGCGTGGTCTGCAGGGGAGAGAGGGAGTGCGGTGGAGTGGCACACAGGTGACGCGGCTGGTACAGCTGACGGTACACAGGTGTTTAATCACTATCTGTGTATTTCAGTAGGTGTGCGGGCCCTGGAGACGGGAGAGGACGGACGCAGAGCGGAGCAGAGGTGCAGCTCTGCGGACGGTGCAGAAGCACAGAAACTCTGAGAAACAAATAGAAATAAAAGATTTCTAACCAAATCCCGGTATCTGCTGTCTTGAGTGACCCCCGTAGCAACGAGCAGTGCTACAGTGGCGCCCAACGTGGGGCTTCGAAGGGCGGAGGAGGGGACGCATGGAGCGGGCCCTGGACGCGCTCGCCCAGGCCATGGCGGGCATGACGGCCATGTTCCGGGACCAGGGCGAGCGGCAGCTGGCCGCGATGGAGGCGCTCGTGGCCGCGGGGAGACCCACCCCTGCGCCAGCAGCGCGGGAGGAGCTGGCGGCGACGGCTCCCGAGACGGCGGGACCGACGGAGCGACCCATCCCTGCACCCCGTCTGAGGTTCGCCGCAGCAGCGCTGGTAGCGGCGCAGCTTAGGCGCCGCGAGGCAGAAGCTGCGGGCCGCCAGGCGACGGCTCCTGGGATGGAGTCAGCGGCGGAGACGGAGGCGGAGTTGGCTGGGGAGGCGGCTGCGGAGGCGCAGCCTCCAGCGACGGCGGGTCCCGCGAAGACGGGGGCGGACCAGCAGCCCGCGCAGGGCTGCGTCGCGGAGGAGGGGGAGGCGGAGTTGGCTGGGGAGGCGGCTGCGGAGGCGCAGCCGCCAGCGACGTCGGGTCCCGCGGAGGCGGGGCCGGACCTGCGGCCGGAGCAAAGTGTGGGGGAAGTGGCGGTCCTGGAGGTGGACCAGCAGCCGGCGCAGGGCTGCGTCACCAAGGAGGGCGTGGTCCGGGACGCACCAGCTCCAGGACGGGGCTGCGCCGTGAGGGACGCGGTCGTGGACGCACCGTGTGGCCCGAGGCCACCATGGGCCCGGCCCCGAGAGCGGCTTCCACGGCGGGCGGGCCGACGCCGGGGGCGACCCCCCCGACCGTTGCGCTGGTCAGGCCGACGCCGGGGACGACCCCCCGACCAGGAAGGCCCGGAGGGTTCCGGGCTTCCTCTCCCGCTCCGAGGGGGCGGGGGGGTAGGCTCGTTCCGGACGGACCCCGGCTCGAGATTGGCGTTGGGGGTGTGTGGCCGGGTGGAAAGGTTGACGGGACACGCGCCTGTGTCCCATCCACCTGAGTGGCCGCCACGCCTCCACCCGGCCTGCCTTTATAACGCAGCGCTGGAGAGCAGAAAAGGGTCGGAGGAGCTGCTGTCAGGCTGTAATGCTTGTGCACATGTGGGTGATTGAAAAATAAAAAGGGTCTGCACGATTTCTCTGTGTCTCTCCGTCCTTCGGTCGGGCCCCCGTGGCACGCACCCTGCCACAATATCAATTACATTATCTCGACCTGGGGCCTCATTTATAAAGCTTGCGTGTGCACAAAACAGGGCTTGAAAGATGTGCACGCCACCTTCTACGCAAAGGTTGGGATTTAAAAAAAAAAAACCTAACGGGAAAATGTCCGTATCTTTACGCAAACTTTGACCCTCGCGCACGAACATTTTGAAGACATGGGGAACTGGCGACGCAGGCGGTGAGGTGGTGAAATGAAGCCAGATTCATGTCATACTCTTAATGTCATCACATATCAGACTTATAATATAATAGCGCTGATCGTGTCCCTCTGTGTTTGAAGCACATGTTTGACACACGTCTCCTTCATCCTAACACACCAGCAGAAACAGACTGCCGGCAGGCACTGCGCATGCTCAGCAGGCTCATTCATATGAAAATACAGTCATCAAGTACTTTGCATTGGCCATTCATGGTAAAAAGTGGGCGTGTAGAGGGCGGGATATGAGGCAAATTCACGTTCGCAACCTTCCAGCTGGACTGTGATTTATAAAGGGAACATTGCGTGCAGATGTGCTTGCACGCGGTTTTATAAATCAGGATTTTTTGTGCGCACGCCATTTTCGGCTTTTGAGCACACGTACACTTTTAGTATGAATCCTACGCACTCTTTTATAAATGAGGCTCCTGAACTTTAGCTCGACGTCTGTCGTAGTCGCCTGTTCTTGGATACTGTACATTCAACAGCATGGTTCTGTTATTGCACCAGTGTTGTTCTCGTTCACGAAAACGGAAACGAAATATGTTCGTCAACGCCCATTTTTCCCTGGACGAAAACGAGACCGGACTAGAAAAAAAACACGTGTATAAACAATAACTAGGACTAAATCATTATGCAAGTTCGTTGACTAATAAAAACTAAACGAAAATATAGTTCACAAAATAAATACTCCGCTAAAATCTATGATCATTTTCGTTCATAAACAAAGACGACACGAAATATATAATTATAATGAACGTATCACTTCCTCCTGTCTCTTTTGCCATAGAGCGCCGCTGTGCGTTTGCAAATGCTCACCGGGACTGTCCGGGAGCACAGTTGTCTATCACTTTGTATTGGCATTGTGGTCAGGGCGGATATATCGAACATACCCTTCCCCCACACACTCGCACTCACACTCACACATAAACAAACACACCCCCTTTTGAAGTTATCGCCAGCGCTGCATGCAGCCGCAGCTGCACACGATCTCAACGCGGACATTTCATTTAATGTCATTAAATAAAATAAAACGGTAACATGCTTTGCACGGGGATCGGGAGAAAGAGAAGGGAAGATGTCTGGAAACATTTTAGATACATTGACGTCGAAGATAAAACGGAATGCTTGATTTTAACGGACGGGGAGCAGTGCGGTCATACTTCAAGGTAAGGTCTAAATCAAGGTAAGCTAAGTTAACATAAAGTATGTTGCTGGTTGTTTACAACATTAAATCAACGTCGTGTTGTTGAGTGTACTGTCAGCTTAATGTTACTACAATAAAACCTACCCGAAAATAGTCTACTAGTTAGTGTGTGTGTGTGTGTGTGTGTGTGTGTGTGTGTGTGTGTGTGTGTGTGTGTGTGTGTGTGTGTGTGTGTGACCTTATGACATTATGAGCAAAGGCTTTGAAGTGCGACTGTTTTTATTCATTCACATGGTTTTTGTGCAGAAGTTCAAAGCCCCTCTAAGATTATTTTGTATAAATGCACACTACACACACCTGCACAAGAGGTCCATAAACACAAATAAATCCAAACATGGGGCATTTTGAATCACATGAAAGGTGCAGCCATAGAGAGAATCATAACAAACTCCGGCTTTTTGTTGAGTCGTTTACACAGCTGCGACTGCAGCCAAAGTTTATAAAACCTGGCATTTAAAGGGTTAAATCTTTTTAAAAAAATCATGAATATTTGATATCAATACTTAGGTCAGATATTGGTGAAAGAAATGAGCTCAATTAAAGTAGAATATAATATTAATGTATAATATGTTTTATAGCTACCTTATTAAAAGCGCATTTTTTGCGCTAAGGGGTCAGAGTGTAACAATTATTCAGACTGCAATTACATTTTTGTTTAAAGTAGGATAGTTTTGGATTGGAATGAGATTGACTACGTTTACATGCAGTCAAAATTCGGGTTTTTACTAATATTCGGGTTTTAGATCTACAGTACACTCAACAACACAACGTTGATTTAATGTTCTAAACAACCAGCAAGATATACTGATGTCTAAAATAATTGTCAAACTAAAATTAGACTAAATTGTCAGACTAAAACTAGACTAAAATGCAAATAGTTTTTGTTGACTAAAACTAAACAAATAAATTCACGGTTTCATGGACTAAGACAAAGACTAAAATGCTCGACTTTTAGTCGACAAAAATGTGACTAAATAAAAAAAGGATGAGTTGGACTAAATATGACAAAAAATAACAACGGCGATTGAAACAGGACTAAGACTGAAACAAAATTTAAAAATAGCCGACAAGAACAACACTGTATTGCACTTGATGTGTTGGAAGCGGGAGAAATGGGATACGTGAAGATGGGAGAATGTTGGACATGGCTTGATCGGGTTTTAGCTATGCTCTGGGTCAAAACATCTCTGAAACAGCCAGTCTTGAGGGTCGTATATCTGATCAAAGGGAACCACTAAATTGCTGGCATGGCCTCAGAGTCTCAGTGATGTGTGTCTGTTTGCTGCTACAGAACACATGAAACAGTCGGACAAGCTGGCTTGGTCTGATGTAACGTTTTCTTTAATATCGTGTGACCAGCTGAGCGAGAGTGCCATCCTCTACCTCACGAGCAGATGCATAACGGGATAAAAGCAGTGTGATTTGACACAAAGCAGCTGCCAAAACCCTGTCACAGACCATACACACAAACACACACCGACAACCAGTGTTGTGCATGAACGAGTTCAAATGAACGCATTCATTGAACACTTTAATTTGTCCACCTGCGCTGAGAAAACAAGTCTGAACGTCTGCCTCGTCAACTCCAACGTCATGTGGAGTTAAAGCATCCGTCCAGTGTGAGAAAATATCTGTGTGGCAGGGTGGAGAGGTTGATGGGACACACGCACCTGTGTCCCATCCGCCTGAGTGGCTGCCGCTCTCCACCCTGCCTGCCTTATAAGCAGGGGTGCACACAAGCCGGTACTCGAGGGCTAGTCTACTGCATGTTTTAGATGTTTCCCTGTCTTCAACACACCTGATTCTAATCACTGGTCGTCATCAACATGTCATCAAGGTTTACACAACTCTGTTGGTGACACAGCCTTGTCTATCAGGGTTGTGTTGAGGCAGGGAAACATTTAAAACGTGCGGTAGACTATCCCTGGAGTCCCGGCTTGTGTGCACCCCTGCTTATAAGGCAGAGCTGGACAGCAGCGAGGGGTCGGAGGAGCTGCTGGTGGCTGATGCTGTGGGAGAAGGTGCTTCTGCACGTGTGTGGCGGTGATCTGGGTGATCTGGCGAAATAAAAAGGGTTCTGCACTAAACTCCGTGTCCTCCTCTATCCTGTCGGTCGGGCCCTGTGGCACCCGCCGTGCTACAATCTGCAAGTCCTTGACAATCAAACAAAGTCAACAGGAAAGACCAAGAGGACCCAACAGCCCCAAACGACCCCAGTCCCACTGCTGCTCCTTCAGGGGGAGGATTTACCAGCGACAGGGAGACAAACTGATAATGTTGGAGATTTACAGCTTCTGAGTAAAGTTGAAAAGCCACTAGGACAATACATGATTGTATACAGTGAACAGTTTTAGGATAGGGGGGCGTTTCATTCGTACTTCTCACCTACAAATATTGAAATGAACTGAATTTGAACTAGTTCAGAGTGAAAATGCTGAACTATGAACATGAACTGTTCATTTTTTAACTATGTGAACTGAACTTTGAACTAGTTCATGAGAAGTATGAACTTGCACTACACTGCTGACAACTACAGTATATTTCTACAGAGCTGCCTCGCGTAACAGCGTAAAATGCAGGAAAAGTGTTCAGGGGTTGCCTGAAAACCATGACATAGGGTTTAATCTTTTCCATTTCATGCACTCCCACCATGTAGCTTGCCAGATAGAATCTGCTGCATGCTGGGGCAGGACTCCTCTGGATGTCCGGCTCATGCAATATTAGAAATGGGGATTCAATGTTGAGGGTCATTTTTATAAAAAAAATATCATGATCAGCCAAACAGCATACAGTAACCGTTATTTCAACATCTCATTATTTATTTTACAATAATAAAGCCAGAAAGATCAAAGGTATATGTGAGCCTTTCAAAGTACCCCCTTACTGCATCTACAGCATTCACGGGAGTAGCTGCAGCAGGTGCTGCTAGTTATCAGCACGCGTGCAGTAGGTATTTTTGCTCTTTGATGGTCAGAAGCAATGTTCCCCAATCCAGGTCCATGGCATGTTTGAGGTGCTTCCCTGCACTTACATGCCTGATTAAAATTACTGGATCACCATCAGCTTGTCATTAGTGTCTGCAGAAGAGTGTCTGACCCAGTAATTTGAATCAGTTGCAATAGAACTTAAACATGAAGAGCTGCGGCCAGGAGAACCGGGACTGGAGACCTCTGGTCTGCAGCATTCAGGAAATGATTCAAAGCAGCTACCAGTTTTCCCAGGAGTAAATACCCCAACAAATTTACCTCCATAGTCAGACCAGGCAATTCAGTAAAAAGCCAAAGAAAAAAAAGCCAAATAGCTCCATCTCTGGCTTCAGTGAACATGTCTTTGAATGAATAATCAGAAGAATAGTTTGTTTGTTTGTTTGAAAGAGTTTCCAGGGAAAAGCATATTCTGTTTAAGATGGACATAAATACAATACTTAAGTTTGCAAAGCTGCACAAGAATAAATCACAATTCTTCTACAAAATGACATATTTGCTCAGTGGTCGTGTTCTGGGTCTCTGGAAAGTGCCTAGAGACGACTTGTATTGATTTAAATGAAATAAAATTGAATTGAATCGTATGGACAGAAAAGACGAGAGTTGAATTATTTGGCCTTAATGCCAAGCGCCGGGAATCACAGCATTTCAGCACAAACACTCCTATCAAACACTACTGTCAAGTACGGTGGTGGAGAGGTGATGGTTGGGTGTGTTTTTGAAGCCACATCACCGGGGCGGAGCATTCTACAAGCAAACTGTGAAACCATTTGTGTACCTATCAAAGCTTGGTCAAGACTTAGACATGAAACAAGACAATGATCTGAAGCCTAGCAGCAAATCTACTCCAGAATTGCTGGGAAAAAAAGATGAAGAAAAGAGCAGGGAGATACAGTAGAACAGAGAGGATGAAGAACAGAGGGAGGAGAGGCACAAATGTACTACATAAATAATATTACGTTCTGCTTCTTCACACGAGTAGATGAAGTTTACTGTCCCATGGTTAGGTAGGTTCCTGTGCCCAAAATCTCTCCCATTGGTATTTTGCTGTTTTTCTTTTGATCAACTGTGTGCACCAGATAATTTCATCCATATTTTATGCCATAGCTCTATTTGTCAATCAAACAAAAGCGTTATATGGAGTTATATAGTTATATAGCAAGACTGAAACCCTCAACGTGTTATTAAGAAGCATAATGTTATTAGTTTGGATGTGTCCGGTCAAATATGTGATCTTTGGCCAATGGAAGAAGGACTAAGAGCTGTTGTCCACCAACCAGAAGGTTGTGGTTTAATATCTGGCCTCTGCAGCTAAGACACACAGGACCACACACTTCCAACAGTGTCCTCATGGGTGAGTGAGTGTATAATAGAAAACAGCACTGAATAGACTGGCTGTAGCACGGTCTTCGTTTGGTTTTGTCTTTAGTTCAAAGCTTTACCTCACAGCAGCAGTGTAGACCTTTCCATCTACACAGATCTGCACCATAACGGCTCTTTCAATATTAAATCCCTTGCACGTATGGTGAATTTCTGTTGAAGACCACTGTGCACAAAGGATGTGGATCACAGTGTTTATATAAAAAGCTAATGTCTTTATTTTCAAAACGAGAGTCTTCATTTTGCCAGTCTCTGTTTATAATAGGGGTGTAACGATTCACTAATCTCACGATACGGTACGATACACGATATTGAGGTCACGATAACGATACAATATTATAGCAGTATTTTTTTAACAACCTTGAATGAGGAACATATGACTGGAAAAAATGTTCTTTTATTTGAAAGACACAAAATACAAAACAATGCTGTGCGTTTTCCCTATTGTTACAGTTTGTAATGCTTTATAACTGTTTAAGTTTTAAAGAGAAAGCCAGGCCAACCATTTTCCACAAACTGAACTAAAAGTAAATGTCAGGTTTGCATTATGCATCTTCAGTTTCATACAAGTACAAATATTTTGCCACAAACTGAATAGTTTCTCTCATGTATGATTTGACTTTTTTCTTTTCCAGAAATGTAACTAAAATTAAATAAATAAAAGTAAATAAATACATACAATTTTACATAATAAAAAAGATTGATTCATGCTCACCTTATAAGTGTAAGAGGAGATTTATTTTTGTTAAGAAGGTTATTTTGGTAATTCAGGGTTCATTATTCTATAAATATATTCTTTATATTCTGATGTAAATCAGGGACTATAATGACACTAGTCAGTTTATCTGTAGTGATTAGTCTGTTTTAGATTGGGCGGGGTGATACGCCACAGTACGGCACTAGGTGCTGTGTTGATGTTCTAAAATCCTACACTGTTGAGGGACATTAAAGTACACTGGAACTCGGAAGAAGTTGCCCCCGTGTTTATCCTACTAAAAAGGTCTAATTTAATAAGGTAAGGCTTAACTCTACACCAGCCTTACATAAGTAAAAGTTCAGAGCTCAAAACCCTGCAAGAGTCCTGTGATCGAGACCAAAACGGTACTAGTTTCTTCTGAGCGGAGGAAGATTTTGGTCCGCGGGTCAAGGCGCGGTCTTCACGCATGGTCGGATGCGCGTTACTAGTCAACACAATAGATTGATATTAATAATCCAATATCGCGATACACTTTGTCACCTCCACGACACGTTTGACGTGACGTTTTTGTATCGTGAAATTTCGTGGCACGATATATTGTCACACCCCTAGTTTATAACAAATTGCCATCAACAACAGTTGGTGTTAGTGGTTGCTCTTTGCTATGCAGGCAGGGCATTTCCAAATGCTGACTGCTATTTATATCTACGGTTATTAGTAAGATCCATAAATGCCAGCAGGTCATATTGAGCCACCGAGTATATAATGGTGACAGTTGATTAACATCACGGTGTGTAAAGGTCTGAGAGTTCACCAGAATTGAATTATCAATATCGCTAACAAGGCAAGGCATTTACCCCAGAATTAGTATCTGGAGTTCCAGCAAGTCAGGCGAGACGCCTTGTGTCCGTACACATGGTGTGAGTTACACTGTCACTATGTGCACATTCAAACACATTACTATTGATGTTAAAGATTGATCCCTCTGCCCTTCAATCCACCAACCACAAATCTGATGTACGCTGTAAACTTCCAGCAAATGAAGATGAAACTTCATCTCAATAGTTCTTCTCCATCTCAATATTCCTTGTTAATTTATGTAGTAATTAAAAATTCTGACATTTAAGGAAGATGAAAGTGGAAGAGGTAGCAGGCGTTTAGATATACTCGGGCATAGCTGGCAGAACGCAGGCTGTTCAAACTAATAAATATAGGAGGAAGACATTACATGAAACACATATAATTGGCTTTATAGCCAATTTAAGGAAGTTTATGTCTTCCCTTTTGCAGGACTGACTCAACCAGTCCTGTACAACCATGAAAGAGTTGCACTGAAGATGGGCAAGGGTGGAAAAAGCTTTCAGCCTTTAAAAGGAACATGAAAGCTCAAGGTGTGGAACACATTTTTTGCCTTATAAAGTCTTAAAGAAAATGTTTTCTGATCTTGGATCAAGAGCAACGACAGTTTTATTAAGAAAGAGCTAAATCAAAGGTGACCCGAAAGTTTTTTTCACAGCTCAGAAGAGATTTTAAAGCTCATCTGATTTAGCACATAAATTCACACAAACTTTAAGCTCCTTATTCTATCTGCTGCATCTATTGATTTTCATGATACCTGGCAAAATGGGAACCACTATAAGGGAAGAAAAATATGTGATTCATTCATGTTTGAGAATCCTACATATATGAGTACACCCTTCAGTAAATAAATGTAAGTGGTGGTCAGTTTTTTTAAACTCCACACAGCAGTTACATTAAAACTACTCAGTGGAACACAGCGTGGATCCGCCTCATGCCTCCAGACCAGAGAGCTCGTCTGATCAACTGATATATGGACAGGGGACTTCTGATGGTAGTTTTAACGTGAGGTAATAAAAGAATGAATTACTGTTTCCAGATTCCGTGCAAGGAGAAAGGGGTTCACATAGCAATGGTGGAAAATGCTTGATTTTTCCACAGCTTTAATCCGTTTCTCCAACATAAGAGCACTGTCAAAAATCTCACCCAGATTCCTGACAACAGAGCGATTACAGGAGGCCAAAGGGCCAAGAATGTCAGCAGAACCGCTGACCACATCTGATTTACCTTCTTGTCATTAAGGTTCAGAAAGTTAAGTTTCATCCACGTTTTTAGGTCTATCAGATAGTCTAACAAAGGCTGTAGTAAAGTGATCTAATGGGCATGTAAATTTGGATGTCATCATCAAAACAATGAAGATCAATATTATGCTTCCTGAATATAGAACCCACAGTAACATATACAATGAGAACAACATGGGGGCCAAAATAGAGCCTTGGGGAACCCCATAAGTCAAGGGAGCTGAAGAAGAAAAGCATTCACCAATGTGAACCAAAAAGGTTCACATTGGTGACTTGATCCACTTTAAAACTGTATGAATGAATGAATGCATGAATGAATGAATGAATGAATGAATGCATGAATGAATGAATGAATGAATGAATGAATGAATGAATGAATGAATGAATGAATGAATGAATGAATGAATGAATGAATACCTTTATTGTATACAGATGGGTGGGCATCTGTATCGGATCCTCCTGGATCCTCCCTAGGGGGAGGAGGAGTTCCAGGCATGTCCCACCGGGAGGAGACCCCGGGGAAGACCCAGGCCAGCTGAGAGACTATGTCTCTCGGCTGGCCTGGGAACGCCTCGGACTCCCCTCGGAAGAGCTGGAGGAAGAGCTGGAGGAAGTGTCTGGGGTGAAGGTAGTCTGGACATTTCTGTTGAGACTGCTTCCCGCAACCCGGGAACGGATAAGTGGCGGACAATGGATGGATGGATGGATGGATGGATGGATGGATGGATGGATGGATGCAAGTCTGTGGCTGAAGGTGCTCCTCATCCCCATCAGTTCACCATTTAGGGGGTGGGTTGGATTGTCCATGAGCTTCCTCCTTGTCCTTTGTTCTGCCACCACCTCCAGACTGTCCAGCCTGCTCCCACTACAGAGCCAGCCTTCTTCACCAGCTTATTAATCTTGGCTGCCCCTGCCGCACTGATGCTGCCCCCCCAGCATGCCACCGCAAAAAAGAGGGCACTGGCAACGACAGTCTGATAAAATAGATGCAGCAGCCTACTACAGACATTAAAAGACCGTAGCCTCCTTAGGAAGAATAGCCGGCTCTGCCCCTTTTTGTAGAGAGCCTCGGTGTTATCAATCCAGTCCAGTTTATTGTTCATTTGGACTCCCAGATATTTATAGGTGTCCACCCTCTCCACCTCCACCCCCTGGATGGAAATGGGGGGCGAGGATCCTCTTACTCCTCCCAAAATCCACCACAATCTCCTTTGTCTTGGTGGTGTTAAGCTGGAGATGGTCGGTGTCACACCGTCCCACAAAGCTCTCCACCAGGTCTCTGTACTGTAACTTTGATACCAACCCGTTTTTCAAGTCTTGATATCAAAATATTGTGATGCACCATGTCAAAATGCTGCAAAAAGCACGAAAACACAGATTTATGAGGTCGACAGATAAAAAAGATGTAACTGACAACTCTTAAAAGAGCAGTTTCTGTTATATGATGTGATTTAGAACCAGACCGAAACTTTTCACAAATGTCATGAATGTGCAAAAATGCCTTCAGTTGATTAAAGGCAACTTTCTCCGGGATTTTCAACAGAAAGGGCAACTGCGAAATTGGCCTATAATTAAAAAGAACAGGTCAAGATTTATCTTTTTAATGAGCGGCTGCACGATAGCATGTTTAAAAGCAGCTGGAACACAACCTGATCAGTACTAGTCTGTTGATCAGGGATAACAACACACTATTTTAATTATCCAATATGCCCCCCTATCTCTTATGGTTTCCAATTAGCCTCTATGTGGTTTCATCTGTTTTCCTGCACACACAAATGAATCACTATCCCACCAGCCCGAGCTCTCCTTCCCATCTTTGCCAGATCCTCATTGTGGTAGCTGACATTCCTAGGCAGGAGCTTCTATTTCTGGCCTCATGTATTTAATGTTTGTTCTCCATTTTTCCAGGTTCCTCAGATTCGCTGTCGCCATCCAGGGTGCACTCTCAGTTCAGCCCAGCCATCTGCCTTCCTGTCCATTCTCATCTTCAGCCACGCTTGCCTGCACACAGTCTACAAGAACCACACTTGGCTTCCAGTTCCAGCTGATTCACTCCCACCACGCCAAGCCCCATTTTCCTACTTATTGCGAGTCCTGCCCTCCAATTCTAAGCAAACAACCACTACTCACCTTCTCACACCTACATTTCGCAATAAACCTTTAACCCTTCCTGAGTCTATGCGCTGGGTTTTTTCTGGAGCTGATCCTGTGACCCATCTACAAATCTGTCCTGAAGATAAAACACACAAGACACATTTTTCTTCCTTAAGTGAACCTATAAACTAGTGACTCCATTTAAAAGTAATAGGATTCAGTAGTTTCCATGCCTGGAGTCCAAAATGAGAGGAATTAATAGACTTACAATCAAGAGTAGTTGGGTTAGGCTTAAGTCATCTGAAAGCATTCAGACAAAAAAAACAACAAAAAGAACACCTCTGTTCATGAAATTGCCATAAAAAAGTATTAGAACAAGCCATATAAATTAGCTCTATAAATAAAATTGATTAATATTATTATTAAGTCCAATGAGGTTAAAAAGAAACATACACAATATGACTGTGAGGCTGATGAAAAGTTTAATTATTCATGAAGAGTCCTCAGCACAGTAAGTCCTCAGTAAAAAATATAATTCATATCAATCCGTCAAAATTCCTATGTTTACTAAAAATGGCCTTACAGAATCAGATCAGGTCAACTGTCCAGCAGTCAAAGCTTGGAAGTTGGCTGATGCAGCAATACAATAAACCAGAGGATGAACTAAATCCATCTTTACCAGTTGTCCAGTCACAGCCCTGAGCTTGATCCAGAAGAGATGGTGTGGAATTATCTCAAGACAGCTCATCACACCTGACAGCCTACAAATGTGTCTGAGTTGCATCAGTTCTGGAAAGAGGAATCATCAAAAATACATGCTGAACACTGTAACTGGGATTCAGAGATTCTGAAAATGCTGCAGCCATTAACTCCTACATCTAAGCTGGGCTGGGCTGATCCCAGACGGGGACAGATGCATCATACCCTGGAAACGGAGTATATTACAGTTTAAGTTAAAGTTGAACCTTTGAATGCCAGGAAAATAATAATAAAAGGACTTTCGATACAGACATGAGGATTCACAGTTATTTGTGCTATCTTGTGAAGCAGATTGTCGTGGTCCATCATTGTGACTCAGATGAAAGTCACATTTTATAATAAAATTATATAAAAAAAGTTATTTCCAAAGATTCTGCATACTTTTGTGGTTACTTGTAATCACACATTTTGATGTAATCACAATTATTACAATCATTGTATTGTTCTGTTGTTGTCATTGTTATCACCATCCGTAGCCTTCCCTGTAGTTGATTAAAAATTTGGCCCTGAGACAGCTTTGGGGAAAGTAGTCTACACTCAACTTCTTTGGTTTCCCCATAATGGCTGTAGAGGGCTTAAGGCAACATACATTTTATTAATGTCTGTTTTTGGGTTTTCCATTACACGTTTTTCGCAAAAGAAAAGCGAAGCTGAATTTGCAATAAAACTAGGGGAGCAGTGTTTCCATCGAACAGTGCTTTTCTCTGTATGAGTGCAAGGGTCGTAGTTCTCCCCATAAATCATCGTCTCTCATCCTGCAAGATGTTTGTTCAAAACAACAAAAAAGAAAATATCAACTTTAAAGAAGATGGACAAAAACATTAGGCTTTGACAAATTACTACGATTCAGGCTACCACTCTTGAGAAAATAGTCTGATGATGAAGGCAGCGGATGATCATTCAAATGATTATTCTGAGGAAAAGTCCTTATGTAGTGCAGTAATAATGATTAAATAGCGTTAGCTGGAAAATAGAATTTGATGACTTTAGATTCACCCGCTACGTCACATGCCAGAGACGTGCAAATGTGCATAAAGCATTTCAATCTCACTTTGGCAATAAACCGGATTAACGAAACACCTGAAAAACCACTTTGTGAAAGCGTAAGAAGGTTTTTGCAATATTTGGGAGTTTTTTTTTTTATTAAAGCCATTTTCATTACATAACAGTTTTTCTCTTTTAAATGTATGGGTCAAATCTAAGGGTAATGGAAATACAACTTGTGATTTCCTTCAATGGTATAAGCAAACACTCCAGTCACTGTGGAACAAAATTTCCGTCCTGCTTGAGTAACTGCTGTATTCTTCTTCAGTGTCATTTCCCTCATTTGGGTCATTGACTTTCATTTAACTTTATAAAACTGGCAATTTAAAACACCCTGTCTCTATAGAATAAACACTGTTTTTGCAGAGATGAAGGGCACTGGAAGGTGTGTGCCAGTTACAGGGGAATCAAAGTATTTTGGAGGTTCTAAAAAAGAGACTGGAAATCATAGTCAAAGCTCAGATTCAGAGGGAACAGTGGGATTCTGTCATGGCAGTGGAGTACGGGAACCGCTCTATATCCTCACTAGGGTCACTCGGGTGGATACCAAGCCATATGAGAGTGGTTCATAGCATGTCTGCACTAGGACTCTGGACTGGAACCAAAAAGGGTGACATATTTTCCTGAGGTTAGGATCCAAAAGATCAACACTGCAAATACAAGGAACTGAAATTAGTTTCCCCCACAGGCTGGCTGGACACTCCCTTGGAGATAAGGTGAGAAGTTCAGTCATCTGGGAGGAGTTTGAAATAGAACCACTTCATCAAGATGAGCAAATTGAGGTGGTTTTGGTATCTGGTTAGGCTGTCTCCTGTATTCTCTCTGGGGAGGTGCTTTGGGCATGTCCAACCTGGATAAGGTCCTAAGAGAGACTCAGAATATGCTAAAGAATCTATATTTCTTAGCAGACATGGGAATGGTTTACTGTCCTCCTGAAAAAACTGGATCAGGTGGTTGGGGAAAGGGAACTCTGGGCCTGGCTGAGAAGATTTTCCTACCCCCACTGTCACGGTGCAGTTGGAGTAGGACCCAGATGCAGGAGAGCAGGAGGCAGGAGTTTCCAAAAAAGTGTTTAATTTAGTCCAAAACAAAACCAAAAACGCTGCTGAGCAAGATGCAAAAACCAGAGCTTAAAACAAGAATCAAACACTACACAAACCAGGGCAGGAAACTCGGAGGAACAAACGGACCAGCAGGGAGCAAGGGAAAGACAAGACCAGATACACACATGGGTTAACGAGACACAGGTGCAGACAATCAGGGCAGATGGGAAACAGGAAGGTCAAACAAGAACTCAAACACAAAGACATGGGATTCAAAATAAAACAGGAAGTAACAGCCTCGGGGGACACCGGGTCCTCGGCACTGGCTGAAGGGGACACCGGGTCCTTGGCTAGGGCCTGGGTGTTCGCTGAAGTGCGTCCACCTCGGGAGCAGCAACGGGTGCGTCCGGGACCATTTCGGGAACAGGCTTGGACTGCCGCCGCCATCGTTTCCCCTTGCTGTGAACACCTGGGCCCCCCTTGAGCCAGGCGTGTTCCCCAGAAGGGGGACTCATCCTCCTCAACACGGCACATATTCTTCTCTGCCTCTTGGCGGAAAAACTCAAAGAGAGTAATATACTCTCCCGCTGGGTCCATAGTGGCTGTTCCGTTCTGTCAGGAAAGGTTTAGTGAGGACCCAGATGCAGGAGAGCAGGAGGCGGGAGTTCCCAAAAAAGTGTTTATTTTAGTCCAAAACAAAACCAAAAACGCTGCTGAGCAGGATGCAAAAACCAGAGCTTAAAACAAGAATCAAACACTACAAAAACCAGGGCAGAAAACACAGAGGAACAAACAGTACGGATCAGCAGGGAGGGATATCTGGTCTTGTCAAAGGAAAGACAAGACCAGACAAGGGTTAACGAGACACAGGTGCAGACAATCAAGGCAGATGGGAAACAGGAACGTCAAACAAGAACTCAAACACAAAGACATGGGCTTCAAAATAAAACAGGAAGTAACAAACCGTTACACCTCACAACCCAAACTGGGATAAGCAGCAGTTGATCAATGGGAAGATGTGAAAACAAACAAACAAAGAAACAAATCCCTGGCGGATGACTTCCTTAAATGACCACATGCTCGCATAGAAGTAGAAAAAATCCAGCTTTCATACACTTTGGGAATTGCCACTAAATGCTACAGTCAGTCTGTTAATGACTACCAATTGGTAAGAAGTCAAAAGTCTCATTTCATGGTCCACAGCCAAGCTACTAAATCTGAACTGTTTTCATTTATTTACATTTAATTGAGAAATCTGAAGCAGGGAATTTAACATTTGACTCAGTGTTATAAACACCATGACGGTTGTCTTACACCTGGCTGGGCAGAGGAGAGCTGTCTAAATTGCGGGTCTGAAAGGCACAATATGACAGCAGCATTAATTACCAATCTGATCTCCCTGGTGCACCATCTCTTTTTTCTCTTGCATACTGTGAATGCTTTGAAAGCTTAAAAAGAATTCAGTTTTTACACATGACATGTTGTGAGACTTTGGGTGAATGTTTGTGTGAGAAACCATTAGTATGAGCAAAGGATGACAGGGTATTTTAATGGACCTATCACAGCTTGAATTTGATTGTAGCATTTCTCCAAACAGTTAAAAATCCAGTCAGTGCAGTGATTGAAATGGCTCACCCTGTGGCAGGCCCGGAGCACGCGTGCTGCCATCTTTCCATCGTCTCTGGAGATTGTTAACAAATTAATGACCAGCATTGCGTTTGTGAAAACAAATCCATCCGATGCACTGGAGTGGTCTCATGACAAGTACAAAATCTGCTCAGTTGTTATGTCATGAATAAAAGTATACCCCTGAGCACATTTGAGAGCAGACGTGGATTAAGTATTTAGAGAATGACTCAATCATTGTCTGCCTCTCTCATGTCAACACAATTTAGATTAAAAAAATTGAAGAAAACCACAGACCAAACTTTAGTAGATGGTGTTGGTGGTTGTTAATGACCTTGGTGCAGTCCTGCCTCGAGAGGGAACCCTCCGTAGTTATTCTCGGTAGGGTTTATGTCTTAAGGTGCCATTCTTCCAAGACCTTATTAGCAAACAAATCCCCAATGACCTGTCACTCCGATCTACTATTGGTCAGATTTTCAGCGGTGTGCGGTTCTCTTCCAGCATGACCTGAGTTTGCCCACTGAACCAGACCCAAGGGCCAACATCTAGTCTGAATTAAACAAGGACATAAGAATAATTGCAGTTCCTTCATAACCACTTGGGGATGGCTCCAAAAATGAGGGCTTTTTATATTCCACAGCAAATTACATTTTTTTAAACAAAAAGTGATGCAGTTAGGGGCGTAGTCTTTTTGATTGACGGCTGGTTTTAGCTGTCCTTACTTTAGCTACTTAGCATTGAAAACTGTCTTGACTTGACTTCTGAGCTGTGAAAAAACATAAAAAAGCAGAGCCACTTTTATTTCACAGATAATATGGTTTGTGCAGTTAATGTACTAAGAGACCACTTTGACTGGATTTTGAGTGGCCCTGGAAGTGTTCAGGGACAGAGCTTACCAAAGCCTGATGCAGCTATCTTTGCTCTGGCTTAGAGAATCACCTGGACACCAGCTGGACCGTCTGTGCCGCTCTGCCAGCTGGATCCTCTGTTGGAGCAACTTTCACCTCGGATCATTCCAGTTTGATGAACTGGATCACTAGCCAACAGCATAATACAATGTGTGTGTGTGTGTGTGTGTGTGTGTGTGTGTGTGTGTGTGTGTGTGTGTGTGTGTGTGTGTGTGTGTGTGTGTGTGTGTGTGTGTGTGTGTGTGTGTGTGTGTGTGTGTGTGTGTGTGTGTGTGTGTGTGTGTGTGTGTGTGTGTGTGCGTGTGTGTTTTATACTACCATTATCTATACTGTGGCCTTGCATAGCCACCAGGTGGTCATGGGAGAAGTTATAATTCAATCAAATCTGCAAAATGATTTATCAGAGCATGAAGAACAGCTTGTTTGTTCTTCTGAGGTGTTAAAATGGCAGATGGTCAGTCTGTCGCCGTACAGAAAGCTTACATTCTGATTGCAGATGAGGCTGTGCAGTTCAGCAGCTGACAGCCTGTTCGTTTCCTTATTTGATGAAAGGATGGTCCAGTTTAAAGCTCAGATTGTGTGGATTTAACATCAATTTCATGCACAAACAACCAATTAAAAAGTGAAACAACTGAGATGTATTTCCAAAAAGAGTAAATATTACGTATATTTATAACTAATAATATTTATTATTATATTCTGTACTGTAAAATCCCATACCGCTACATCCCTAGTTGCGACGCACCAGATCTAGGTGGTCTATGTGGCGTGACCATCCCAGCTGTAGTGTCCTAGTTGTTGGACCTGAAGAGCCCAGGGCCAAAGGTTGCTTGCACAGAGTAGCTGGCCGACGGCTCTGTCACCTGCTAGCTGTTGGCTCAGCTACTGACTCAGCTCCTTGCCAACGGTGGCCAACAAGCCTGTGGTCTGGGCCACCGCTAGGTCAGGGGTCGGCAACCCAAAATGTTGAAAGAGCCATATTGGACCAAAAACAAAAAAAAAACAAATATGTCTGGAGCTGCAAAAAATGAAAAGTCTTGTATAAGCCTTAGAATGAAGGCAACACATGCTGCATGTTTCTATATTAGTTATAACTGGGGGAAGATTTTATTTTTTTCATTATGCACTTCGAGAAAAAAGTCGAAATGTCGAGAAAAAAGTCGAAATTTCGAGATTAATGTTGAATTACAATTCTGAGAAAAAAGTCGAGATGTCGAAAAAAAAGAGTCAATGTCGAAAAAAAAGTTGAAATGTCGAGGAAATAGTCAAAATTTCATGGAAAAAAGTCAAAATTTAGAGAAAAAAGTTGAAATGTCGAGATTAATGTTGAAGTACAATCTCGGGAAAAAAGTTGAAATGTCGAGAAAAAGTCAAAATTTCGAGAAAAAAGTTGAAATGTCGAGATTAATGTTGAAGTACAATCTCAGGAAAAAAGTCGAAATGTCGAGAAAAAAGTCAAAATTTAGACATAAAAGTCAAAATGTCGAGATTAAAAAGAAAAAAAAGAAAAAAGAGAAAAAGAAGAAAAAAAGGAAAAAAAAGGTCAAACATTTTTGGAAAAGCTCCAGGAGCCACTAGGGCGGCGCTAAAGAGCCGACGGCGGCTCTAGAGCTGCGGGTTGACGACCCCTGCGCTAGGTAGTAGTCTGTGGCCTGAGACACGGGTGGCTGCTGTTGGCTGCACTGGCGGAGCTGGTGCCCCAAGAATGCTAGCTGATGCAAGCAGCCGCCCTCGCACTCTTCTAGGCCAACCTAGAGCAACTCAGTCTGTTCATATAATTCAATACTGTATGTAAACTAAGCTCACAAACAATGATAGTGAGAATTAAGTTATTGTTATTCTAATACAACCTACCTCACCCCATTCTTGAAAGTCTGTGTATATGTCTGTAGGCTATTCAGTATATCTGGGGATCATCTCTATCCTAGTAATCTCTCCAAGTAAACAAAAGCTGACATAAATATTCAGTGTGTTGCGATTCTCATTCCAGTTATAAGAAATATTTCTTTCATGACAGACTCCAAGTCTGCTCTTCCATCTGTTTTTGCCAGTTTTAACAGACAAGTCTCATTCCAAGCAACTTCGCTGTCTCCCGTATTAGAGATTTAATTTGACTTTGTCAAAATTCAGGAATTGGTTTCAGATTCAGTGATTAAGGTTTTGTTTTGGAAGAAGTCCGCTGTGTAGCTTCCATCACTGTGACTCTACTCTCCTGAGAAATTCTCCAAAAGCAACACCGAGGACATGCTGTAACCTTGCTGTCCTGGCCGGCGGCTGCAGCCCTCATCACGAAAATGAAGATAGTATAAAAGGGATAAAGTGCAGATGAACACAGAGCCATCCTAATTTCAGTCTCATTAGAAAAATGTGAGTTTGCTGAATAAAGATAATTTTCTAAAGCCATGAAAGTTGCTGAATACAGCCTCAAGGAAATTCCACAATTCCTTTCTCTTCCCATATCAAGAGAGTCTGAAAACAAAATGAATATCTAAAATGCATAGTTAGGTAACAACAAGAAACCTCTGTGTGAGGGGCAACTGTGGGTCAAGGCATTCAGCTGACTGAAAAAGGTCTCTGGTTCGGCCAGGGCTTATCGGTTCTTGGGGCTGCGTCCTTAATCTCTTACATCTCTACACCGCTCTGATGCTGGGCTCCAGCCAATCATCACTGACTTACTTTAGGGTTAGCTAACCCTAACCCTAACCCTAACCCACCTTTGAAATGTAACCAGACTTTAGGAGTTGGATGTGTATACAAATGACTGCAGTGCACCCACACGCACACACTCCCTGATGCGTAGCCCTGAGGCATCTTTACTGTTGCAGTCATGGTTGAAACTTCACAGATCCATACTCTGTTCAGCATCAACCACATCATAACCACAAGATTTCCCCATACTTTTTGCCTTTGGGTCGCTTGTTTTGGGCTCGGTTCACAGTACCGGTCATTTATTTTCCTCATGAGATCTGGCAACCCTACTACTGATGCCGGCACAGTCTTTACACGGAAATATTTTAGAGAGTGAATTATTATTGCAGAGTTCTGTGTAATATCGTGTAATCCTGTACTTTGAGTGGCCACAGAACAAATTAGTTGTCATCTATAAAGGTCAGTACCACTAGTCTCAAATGTGAAGGCTTTTTTAAAGCACTTTAGCCATTTTTGGCTCAGGCAGTCCTATATGGATGGGAAATGGGGGAATATGAGACGCTTTTACAACTTTTGTTTTATCTTCCTTTATTCTCCTGTCATTACTTTCTTGGATCTATTCATCCCCATCATTTCCACTGGCGCTGTCTGAAATTGTTTAATCTTATAGCCAACTTTTTTTTCTCGTTTTTTATTTTTCTTCCAACGAAATGAGGGCCTTTTTGCCCCCCTAAACGTGCTCCAAAAGTCACCAAATTTTGCACGCAAGCCTGGCCTCGCGAAAAATTTGATATTTAATGGTTTGCATTAATGGGCGTGGCCTAATGGCTCAACAGCGCCCCCTAGAAAACGTCGTGCCTCAAGCCCTACAATACGGTTTGACGTACATGCACGAAAATCTGTACACACCTGTATCATGTCACAACTTAAAGAAAAGTCTCTTGGTGCCATGGCCGAAACTGAACAGGAAGTCGGCCATTTTGAATTAATCGGGTAATTTTGGCGCAATTTATGCCATTCCATCGGCAGTTAATGGGGCCCGAACCGTAACGTGCACCCAGATGTTTTATACATCAAAATGTGCGTCTCCATCCTGCGACGATGCGCATTACTCTTCTCAGTCAAAAGCGTTACCGTGGCGACGATAGACGCCAAAAAACGCACCCCCCCTTCATGGCATGGTCGATATTTGATAGCCCCTTTTTTCTAGCATAACTTTTGATTGGTTTGACATAGAGAGTCGTGGCTGGTTTCATCCGCTAAATGTCCAGGCCTGAAGAATCTACATGCAAGTCATACAAGCGCTTCCACTGCAGCCTGAACGTGCAAAAGGGTGCGAGGGCCCATTCATCACTGCTTGCAGCTTTAATTTTGGTTTGTATTATTTAGGTTTGGAGGGGTTATAGTAAAGTGTATTAGTTGGTTGTATTATGTTTATGGGATTATGTCTATGTGTTTGTTTGTTAGTACTAATCATCACTCCATTAAAAATGGAATACAAAGAACCACATCTATCCTCTGAGCTGAAAATGGCATCTCCTGTATTTCGTTTTCCTCATACAGTCCTCATTGGGCAGATCGCGTGGTATCTGATACACACAAAAAAACAAGAACCAGGCCTGGGGCAATGGCGCTTGCTCCATAGCTTCATCGTAAATATTTTTGGCCAACTGTGTTGTTTTTTAAAGTGAAGTCATAATGTGGATAAATAACTGGCTGAAGTGTGATCGATCATAAAACGAACAACTTGTCAGTGACTCAAATTTAATCTAATATATAGCGGATATTCAAAGCCCCATCATCAACATAACTAGTGTTATCTGAACCCTACACCTTTAAGCCAAATAAGCAACTCATTAATCAACATGTAAGCTGGATGGATACATTTGTGACTGCAGTCTCTCTGCGCATGCTTATCAGCAGATACACAGACACGAGCAAACAATCTCACATAACTTCACAGTATAATTAATTGATGTGTCCTTTTAGGCGCCATGTATCTGTACACGCCTACATTCTTCAAATGTAAAGTCACAATGCTAATAAATCGGGGTTTCCGAGTGCCTAGAGACAACTCACTGGTTGTCATCAACATGTCATCAAGGTCTACACAACTCTGTTGGTCACACAGCCGATCAGTCTATCAGGGTTGTGACAGTTGGAGCAGACCTCAAGTCTACAGGAAGGGATATAAGGAATTTATATATATATATATATATATATATATATATATATATATATATATATAGTGCCTTGCGAAAGTATTTGCCCCTCTTGAACTTTGTGACCTTTTGCCACATTTCAGGCTTCAAACATAAAGATATAAAACTGTAATTTTTTGTGAAGAATCAACAACAAGTGGGACACAATCATGAAGTGGAACAAAATGTATTGGATATTTCAAACTTTTTTAACAAATAAAAAACTGAAAAATTGGGTTGTGCAAAATTATTCACCCCCCTTAAGTTAATACTTTGTAGCGCCACCTTTTGCTGCGATTACAGCTGTAAGTCGCTTGGGGTTTGTCTCTATCAGTTTTGCACATCGAGAGACTGAAATTTTTGCCCATTCCTCCTTGCAAAACAGCTGGAGCTCAGTGAGGTTGGATGGAGAGCGTTTGTGAACAGCAGTTTTCAGTTCTTTCCACAAATTCTCGATTGGATTCAGGTCTGGACTTTGACTTGGCCATTCTAACACCTGGATATGTTTTTTGTGAACCATTCCATTGTAGATTTTGCTTTATGTTTTGGATCATTGTCTTGTTGGAAGACAAATATCCGTCCCAGTCTCAGGTCTTTTGCAGACTCCATCAGGTTTTCTTCCAGAATGGTCCTGTATTTGGCTCCATTCATCTTCCCATCAATGTTAACCATCTTCCCTGTCCCTGCTGAAAAGCAGGCCCAAACCATGATGCTGCCACCACCATGTTTGACAGTGGGGATGGTGTGTTGAGGGTGATGAGCCGTGTTGCTTTTACGCCAAACATAACGTCTTGCATTGTTGCCAAAAAGTTCGATTTCTGTCTGATCTGACCAGAGCAGCTTCTTCCACATGTTTGTGTGTCTCCCAGGTGGCTTGTGGCAAACTTTAAACAACACTTTGTATGGATATCTTTAAGCAATGGCTTTCTTCTTGCCACTCTTCCCTAAAGGCCAGAATTGTGCAGTATACGACTGATTGTTGTCGTATGGACAGAGTCTCCCACCTCAGCTGTAGGTGACCTCTGACCTCTGACCTCTGCAGTTCATCCAGAGTGATCATGGGCCTCTTGGCTGCATCTCTGATCAGTCTTCTCCTTGTATGAGCTGAAAGTGTAGAGGGACGGCCAGGTCTTGGTAGATTTGCAGTGGTCTGATACTCCTTCCATTTCAATATTATCGCTTGCACAGTGCTCCTTGGGATGTTTAAAAGCTTGGGAAATCGTTTTGTATCCAAATCCAGCTTTAAACTTCTCCACAACAGTATCTGGGACCTGCCTGGTGTGTTCCTTGTTCTTCATGATGCTCTCTGCGCTTTAAACGGACCTCTGAGACGATCGCAGTGCAGGTGCATTTAGACGGAGACGTGTTAACACACAGGTGGATTCCATTTATCATCATTAGTCATTTAGGTCAACACTGGGACATTCAGAGATCCTCACTGAACTTCTGGACAGAGTTTGCTGCACTGAAAGTAAAGGGGCAGAATAATTTTGCACGGCCACTTTTTCAGTTTTAAGTCTTTAAATATCCAATATTAAATATTCAGTTTTAAATATCCAATACATTTCATTCCACTTCATGATTGTATCCCACTTGTTGTTGATTCTTCACAACAAATTCAGTTTTATATCTTTATGTTTGAAGCCTAAAATGTGGCAAAAGGTCACAAAGTTCAAGGGGGCCAAATACTTTCGCAAGGCACTGTATATATTCCTTCCTGTGTGTACATAAGAGGGTCGGAGATGACCTTTACAGACCCAATCCACCACAGGGAGGACCTCCATGATTGGGTTTTTGTTCCTCCAGGCCCACTTTTCATCACAAAAAGAACTCTGCATGCATTGGAATTAATCAAACAATTTTAAACCTCAGATTAATTTCACATCCCCGGAGCGATGGGCCAAGTATCTGGAATTAGTTATGAGAAGCACTCACAGAGGCGCAAAGATTTCTCTCATCAGCTCTGACACTCTCAACCTGATTCACGCACAGAGACAAAGAGACACTATTCAACTCAGAAATAACCCACTTGTCTCATTATTTAAATTAGCATTTTTGTCCATTCAACCAGCCATCCTCTTATTTGTTTTCTATACCCACTTAATCCATTTCGATGTGACAAGCTGCTGGAGACAATCCCAGCTGGGACTGGTGAGAGTCACACCCTGGAAACGTCCCCAGTCTACGGCTATGCTCACACCCACACCTACAATCAATTCAGGATCTTCAGCCAACTTAATGACATTTTAAGTTGTATTTAAAATCATGTGTTAAAGATTAAAGTTTGCATAATCTGCTATATCTTGCGTCATCTAATTCTAATCTCCAGTAGCCTATCTCTTCAGTAACTGCTCCCAGCACAACTGCATGTAATTATTTCAGAATGAGAAAGCCAGAATAACAACACTGCAAAAACTCAAAATCTTAACAAGAATATTTGTCTTATTTCTAGTTAAAATGTCTAATTTTTAGTCAAAGAAAATCTCATTACACTTAAAACAAGACTCATCACTGGAAAAAACAACAATTTTCACCTGTTTCGAGTAGATTTTCACTTAAGATAAGTAGAAAAATCTGCCAGTGGAACAAGATTGTTTTGCTTGTGATGAGAAGATAAATCTTGTCCCACTGGCATATTTTTCTACTTATTTCAAGTGAAAATTTACTTGAAACAGGTGAAAATAACAAGTTATTTTTCTGGTAATGAGTCTTGTTTTAAAGGAGCCGTCTGTAAGAAATGTCCAAAACGGGTACTGCAGTCACTTTCAAAATATTGTTGAGCGGCGTGTACCCTCCCCCTCCTCCCCCCGACCAGAGGTTGCCAGGTAGGCTGCAGAATGCAGCAGGAACGTAGGCTGCCATGGCTGCGATAATTAGAGCCGAGCTGGCAACCCGGATGCCGAAACAATACTGACTTGGTGATTGGGAGATAGGTGGAGGGTGGAGCTTCAGAAACAATACTGACTTGGTGATTGGGAGATAGGTGGAGGGTGGAGCTTCAGAAACAATACTGACTTGGTGATTGGGAGATAGGTGGAGGGTGGAGCTTCAGAAACAATACTGACTTGGTGATTGGGAGATAGGTGGAGGGTGGAGCTTCAGAAACAATACTGACTTGGTGATTGGGAGATAGGTGGAGGGTGGAGCTTCAGGCCAAAACAAAAAATGACAACATCAACATCAGTTGAGGGGCCTGTACTACGAAGCGGGATTTGGGGTTAGCGAGGTAACTTCAGGTTTAACCCTGGGTTTTCAGGACTACGACGGTGGTTCACTTCTTACCGGGGTACATCGCCATGGTAACTTATGCTGAACAGCTAACCTGCTCCGGAGCAGGTTATGTTCGAGATACAGATCGCTGGGTATAAAAGCACCGCCCACTGACCAATCAGCTCTCTTGGAAAATGGCATGCCCTTTCGAAGAGAATCCAGTGGGGCTCGGTGCGCGGATCGTGAGAGGATACCTCCGATCTTTTTCTTGTCATTTTTTTTTTTTTTCTGTTTGCTGCAAGTAATGTCAATGCTATTTCATTGTGCTTTTGTATACTGATATCATCCTAAAACAGAGAGTTATAGAAACACTAAAGCCTTGTACTTGTTGTACTTCTAAGATATGAAAGTGAGCCTACTTACCGCTTTGAATTATGTTTTTATATTTATTTTTTATTTGCTCTTTATTTGCGTTTCACTCCGCTGGGGTTGCAGCTGAAGGAATGCGGCTACAATTGTCATACACGCCATACGAATACATCTAAGCAACACATGCATTTAACAGAATAGACAACTGTAATTATAGTCAGATCTACTTATGCCCTAATGATGGGGCAGTGATGTTTATATCCCTATGAACTTACGCATTTATACAGTCAGCGATCTTTTGCCAGCTGTCTTTCCTGCATTTTGCAGCTGCAACTGTGTTGCTTTTTGCCTGTATTATATGCCTATACTCATCATATTTCCGTAAAATTATTGTTTGCTCTTCGCTACTGAAATAACTTACTGAAATAATACTGACAGCGGACTTCTCCATGCTTGCGATTGGTCATGCGCTGAAAACACCGCCCCTTTTATGTGCACGCGCTCATATCCAGATTGGAGAAACCTGGGTTGATATACCGAGTTGATAACCACCGTCGTGTGACCGCTTAGCGTGATTGCAATTGTCCGGGTTAGTGAATCTGGATAAGGAAAAGATATCCTGGGTATGTTGAACTTGCTTCGTAGTACAGGCCCCAGGGCTGCAACTCCTCTTTTTAAACTGGAATATCCTGGCTTGAGTGCTGTTGTCAGTGACATAAGTATTTGAAATGAACATGATTTTTAAATGTCTGTTGACATACCGGGGTCATTTTATGATTCGTTTTATTATTGCTCTTACATACAGCTCCTTTAAGTGTAATGAGATTTTTTGACTAAAAATTTGACATTTTAACTAGAAATAAGACAAATACACCTGGTAAGATTTTGAGTTTTTGCAGTGAAGGAGAGGGTAGCTGCTCCTGAAAATGAGCAGATATCGCAGAGATGTTTTCCCTGGTGAGGGCTTCCGGTGATGTTCCACTGGGAGGAGACCCCGGGGAAGACCCAAAACACTAGCTGGCCTGGGAGCGTCTTGGTATCCCCCAGATGAGCAGGACAAAGTGGTGATGGAGAGGGAAGTCGGGGCTTCCCTGCTCAGGCTACTGCCCCTGTGACCCCATGGATGAAGTGGAAGAAGATGGATGGATGGAATATTAAAGAAAACATGTGTACAGCTACAGCCAGAGACCTCCATCATTTCTGCAGCCGCATGGACACGAGGGAGGAAATTTCTCTGGCGCTTTATAGCTGTCGGATATGACTGTATGCAGTTTTATGACCACTTCACACTTTGTTATAACCTTTTTCCACCACATTTCTTATTGTTATTCCAGCTCTTTGACATCTGAAATTGTTTTCATGTTATCCATTTTGCTGAGGTACGCTGAAGTTCACAAGGCCCTAACAAGGTAAAATAATTAGCTCCGTATTTCAGCTTCTCTGTTGAAAGGGGATCTTGGCCAGTGTTGAAATATATTCTCTCCGGAAATCAATAGCCAAGGCAGACTTGAGTCAAAGTTTCACTCCCATCTCTTCTGAGAAATGAACTTAGCGGTCAAATGTCACCTTCACTCCCGCTTGGTGAATGACACTAAGCGTGAACTCAGGAAAAACTCGAGTCGACTTGAATCCCCTCAGTTGTTCATCATACCCCGGCCTCCGCCTCCTTATCTTCCCTAGCAGAAAGCCCTGATGGAGCCTTCTTCCTTGGGGAGTGAAACTCAAATGGAATACTTCTTTTTTTTTTTTTCCACTGTGAACTTTTCAGAAAGGTTTTGTCTCAACATCAGGTTGACCTGCCAGTCCTTCTGAAGAGTACAAGTCAGAACAAGTTCCAAATGATATCAATCACAAGTTTCAACACCTGTTTGTAATGTGATAAGAAAAGAAAACTTTAATATTAACATCAAACCTGTAGAGTTCATGGGTTCTCATGGGGTTGCATTGTTAAAGACCTCTTGTGTTTTGCGTCATCACAAAACAGTTAGATTAATGCAAAGATATACTTTGAAATGCTTTAAAATTGTTTGAATGCAATGCTAATGCCATTTTCCCTCTATGAAATATATAAAGTTAACTATAGCATATAAGACAAACTATATATACTTCCTTCTTTTTAATAATAACAATTATAATACTAACAACAGCAACAACAATATTACTACGGTAGTTGTGGAAATGAACCTGAGATGCATGTCTTTAAATACAACGATTATGTGTATTTTTTCTTTTTCATAATTCCCTGATTGTCTCACTCGGTTTATTTCAATGTTCCGCTTAAAAACCTCTCTATGGTGGGTAACAAGTCAATTTAAGTGAAACTATCTTGACAAATCCCTGATTGCCTGAACTCAATCAGAAAACCTCAAAGAAGCAGTCCTGCTCCTTTGGGTCTGCAGGTTGTGTTGAGAGCGTCCTCTACCGTAAATGGATGATTAAGGTATGAATTACATCATGTTCACAGATGTGATTCTGAATTACCTGAAAATAGTTTGAGTGATTGAATGATTCTCATGTTTGATTCACAAACCATTTTTGCTTTTTGTACATTCCAAATTAGAGGTACATGTGTTGTAAATGCATCAGCCTGAGGACTGATGGGGGATGCAATTTATTCAATGATGCCAACTGGTGTTATCTCACATTCATTCTGATCAAATCTGCTAACCTATCCTCATTTCTGATGTCACTACTGAATTAACTTTTGACAAGAGTGCCACTGGGCCTCAGACGAGGCAAATTGGAGCATTGGTTGAATGCTGCCGGGGCCCTTATCTAGTGTTTCCAACTCCCTGAAAAACAAATAAGGGACAGCTCATCAGCAGCCTTCACCTTTCCTGGCCTGGTGAATTTTTTTAGCGCCTTTTTTTGTGAGTGAAACGATTTTTTAACTATTTGACTCGAACCTGAATTGAATTAGATGCATATTTTTGAATGCCATGAACACATGGAAAACTAATTATTATCCAGCAATTCACTTTAATACAAAATAACAAAATGACCTGAATAAAACAAGTATCTTTCTTAAACAGAAACTTGTCCTGCTTAAATTAAAATAGTATAAATGAATATAAAACAATAGAAAGAAAGCAGAACATCCATTCTGTAATAGAGCACATTTTTAGTACAATAACAAAAGTGCAAACAGAAAGTCTGTAGAAAACTTAAAAACAGAAAAAAATAACTTATGAACTCAACAACTCAATGCCATTTTCCATTGGGATTTTATGCGTAGTGCAAAGTGCGTCCCTTTTCAGCTCAATACGTGACATGTACTTTATTTTATAAATACGGGACGGTTCCGTTTTTCAAGGGACGGTTGGCAACCCTACCCTTACCTGATGTTTGGCTAAGTGACAGCAGCCTTCAGGTTCCTGGAGCCCCATCAGAGCCAACGTTGTCTCCCCAGAGGTCTGGTCAGTCACTTTGAAAGGGGTCTAAGCCAACTTAAGCTGGCCAGACGACCAGATGGTTCCAGTTGCTGCCAAAACTAGTGGCCGTTGAACTAGAAGCTGTCCGCCAGTTAGCCCTGGCATGAGCCTTTGGCTGAAAGCAAAATTATCTGCTGCCTGCAGTTTAGCCACCCTTCCTCCTTGTACCCGGCCCAGACCTGGTGCAGCATTGTGTTCCTCCAACTAAAAGTACAACAAGCTTTGTTTTGTATTTAATCACAGTTCAGAAATCAAGTCAAAGTGCTAAGTAGCTAACCATAGCCACTGTACATAAAATGCAGCTGTCACTCAAATGATCACACCCCTAATTATGCATTTATTTGCAACCTTGTATTATTTCATCAGAGTAGGTACATAAACAATCATTGTTGGACCTTTGAATGTTTATGTACCTTGAAATTGACTTGCTCTTTGAGCCAGCCCCTAGTGGTCGGATATGGATGAGCTGCGATGTCATCGGAGAAGGACAGAGCCCATGTGGGCTTCGGATGTAATGATTGGAGCCCATTTAACAATCTTTTCTTAAAGGGGACATATTATGAAAAACACGTTTTTTCTTGTTTTAACATATATAAGGTGGTCTCCCTTCACCCTGCCAACACATGCATCGACATTTACCCTCATAAAAGGATCAGGTCCCACAGCACGGACCCGGCAACTGCACACGAGTCAGCGCTAAGTTCCTTTTTTTTATTATAACTTTATTATAACTTATTGTTATTTATATTTGTATGATCTTTGCATGGGCTAAGTATTTAGCTTAGCTCCGGAGCCCGGCGCCGCATACGGAGCTGCGGGGGCTGCTCACGGACCGGCTCACGGTGAAAATTCAGTGTTGTGATTTATTTACAGTTAACATGATTCATCTGTCTTGTAACATAAATGATGAGAAATCTCCCTCTGTGAAGACGAGGTGACTGAAGGCTGATTTATGGTTCCGCGTTACACCAACGCAGAGCCTACGGCGTAGGGTACGCGTCGATTTAACACAGAACCGTAAATCAGGCTTTAAGATCCGTTTACAGCGTGTAACTGCATGAGAGCGTCCTGACTATCCGGTCGAGCTGCGTGACATCTGACGCTCTCTGTCCACACTGAAACTGTTAAACTCGCGGCCAGTTAGGACAGTCTAATACAAAAAAAATAAAGCCATGGAATTGATTTTGTGGCAGAAACTTCTCGCATGGGACACGTTTTGTTTACGACGCAGCCGGCTGCTCTGGCCGGAGCGAGGCTTAAGGCTGATTTATGGTTCCGCTTTACACCGACGCAGAGCCTACGGCGTAGGGTTCGCGGCTACACGCACCGTACGGCGCGCGTCGCCGCGTACCCTACGCCGAGGGCTCTGCGTCGATTTAACGCGGAACCATAATTCATGCTTTATTCTCCTCCCCTGCTACACGTCATTCAAGCAGCCAATCAGCGCAGAGCCTCATTATCATAGCCCCCCCCGCCCTGAAAATGAAGCACAAAAAAAGGCTTTAATGTCAAAGCATTATGTACAATATATTGCACAACATGTGCAATATCTGTCTGCCTCATAAACATCCTACCTGATTTTTTTGCACTGTTTTTCTTTCTTTCCCATACTGCACTACTTTTTATTTTTCATTCCAATGTATATACCCGGGACCCGGGCTCCCCCGCAGCCAGCGCCGAGGACCCGGGCTCCCCCCGCAGCCAGCACAGAGGACCCGGGCTCCCCCGCAACCAGCGCCACAGACCCGGGTACCCCCGCAGCCAGCACAGAGGACCCGAGTTCCCCTGCAGCCAGCACAGAGGACCCGGGTTCCCCTGCAGCCAGCGCCGAGGACCCGGGCTCCCCCGCAGCCAGAACCGCGGACCCGGGCTCCACCGCAGCCAGCACAGAGGACCTGGGTTCCCCCGCAGCCAGCACCCCGGACCCAGGCTCCCCCGCAACCAGCGCCCCGGACCCGGGTTCCCCCACAGCCTGCTCCTCGTATCCTGAGTTCCCCGCCAAGTCAAAGTTCCCTGCGAGGTCAAGGTTCCCCGCCAAGTCAAGGTTCCCCGCCAAGTCTTCCAGGCCCCACGCCAAGTACCCAATCTTATAATTTTTATTGATTTTTGTTTAATGTTTCTGTATTTAGTTATACTGTTTTTTTCCCCCCCTCATTGTTATAAATTGTATCTGCTTTCCAATGCTCTGGATGTATGTAAATGGAGAAAGCCACTTCTCAAGCCCCTGGAGGGTTTTTAGGCTTTCTCCTTCACATTTCTCTCTACTTTTATATTGTGTTACAAATGTTTTTTATATGTGAAAACAAAAATAAACAAATAAACAAAAAGTCTTCCATGCTCCACGCCAAGGCCCAAGCCTAGGCCTCGTGGACGACCCCCCCAACTGTCTCGGCGGGCTGCCCGGCCTCGTGAGCGACCCCCGGAACTGTCTTGCCGGTCTGCCCAGTCCCGAGGACGGCCCCCTGAACTTTGGCCGTGTGTTGGCCTGGGCCCTCTTCCAGGCCCCCTCCACCCGCCCTGGGTGATCTGTCCATGAGGGACATCTGGGATCTGTCCCTTGAGGGGGGGGTTACGTCAGTGGTTGACATTTCCCCCAGTTTGTGTTTCTGTTCTGCCCCGCCTGTCTTCCATCTGCCCTGATTGTTCACACCTGTGTCTCGTTACCCCCTTGTGTATATCTGGTCTTGTCTTTCCCTTGCTCCTTGTGGTTCCGTACTGTTTCTTTCCTCCATGTGTCCTGCCAAGTTTTTGCTCAAGTTTTTTTGATCCCTGTTTTGTGTGACTTTTGATCCTGCCAAGCAGCGCTTTTGGTTTTTGTAAAATAAACCCTTTTTTGTTGAACTCCTGCCTCTCGCTCTCCTGCATCCGGGTCCTCACCAAACCAGCCTGACAGGGCTAAATAAAGGACAATCTTATCTTAACCTTATAACAAAACTAGTCAAAAACCTTACAGTTCGATCAATCCGGATCAGGTTTATTGATCATTTTGTCAGTAGTCTACAACTTAAAATGCAAATAGATGACATGGCATATTTTTGGGAGTGTTAAAAGGCAGAAGAGCATTATATGGGGCCTTTAAAGAAAACTGATTGAATTATTACCTCAAAAGCAAGATTCTTCAATAGCAGGTGATATGTACAAGCTTGATCGGTTTTAGCTGTGACATCATTAAAATGTGTTGGGATTGAGTAAGACAACTTGAAAAGAACCACGGGGAAATTGGCTCAATGAAATTTATACAAAGACATTATTCACATCCTGCACCTCCAGATACTGAAGCCGGGTTCAAGTTGGACAAATGACAGGACCTCATTTATTCTTTGTTCATTCATTCTTTGTGCCCAGTGAATAAGATGGTTATACCATTTTAAATTTTACATGAACAAATTAATTTTAAATCCTTCCTTCATGACACATTGATTAATAGTTTCTGCTCAGAGAGAGAGAGAATCAGGGACTGGGGGACGATTACGGGCAGTTTCTCAGCTTCTGCACTCAGAGCCAGCAGGCAGCCGGAGGATAATGTTTGTGATGCAATCCCTTCGCCTGAGTGACATTTACACTCTGGCAAATTAAATAGCCAACAACTGTGGCTTCTTCATTCAGTAACAATAAGTTTAATGTTTGTTTTATATGCAGAGATGGTCCAGGTTCACTGCAACAGAGTGATGGCACAAGAAGTCTGTAATCAGATACATTGTGTCCTGGACGGTGATGAAAGGACATCTAATCCTGTCTTTGAGTCACATCCCCACACAGTCTCTCTTCAAAACCTTTTTGCACTCATTTATGTTTGCTGAAATTACTCGTGTGGTGTTTATGCTGTTTAGGCAGTCAGTCAGCAGTGAAAAAAGGAGATGAGTGAGGGAGACAATTACATGCCATAGCTTTATAATTACAAGGTTCCTACTGGGATCACTGTAGCCCTGAATTAATAAGCATTAGAGTTCTCACCTCAATAGTTTAAAATGAGCAAAGTTTTTAATTGATGGCTTTTGCCCCCAACTATTACCTATTATTCAGAAGCACATAATGGAACAAAAAAAGTACAACACTTATTTAAGTCTGCATCCCAATATTACTTTCCAGATAGCAAAAAATGTTTGGTCCAAAACATGCGTCGACATCTGGGGTTTTTGTCGGCCTGCATTTGGCCTTGAATGATGGCATATAGTATACTCATAGTGAGTGGGGCTTCACATACTCACATAAGCACCTAATATGGATTTCCTTTAAGACTTTGGGCCACATTAAGTTAACATCAGTGCACTTTCTGCAACTCATTTTTAAGATGGCTTTTAGGGCCATATCTGGTTCATTTATACCATAACCTTCCTCTCCAGTGTTTGGCTTTAGGTTTTTCTCCCAGTAGAAGAGTTTTTACCTGCCATTTTGTATGTAATAATTGCTCTGGGTCATGCTCTGGGTCTCTGGAAAGCGCCTAGAGACAACTTGTGTTGTAATAGACGTTATATAAATAAAATTGAATTGAGTTTACTTTCATTAAAACTTGTCAGTGATTTGTGACAAATGGTCCATTTGTGACAAAAGGCACCTAAATGCCCATAATGCCAGAGCTACCTATCATAACCCCAGGTTCCTTTTTAACACTCTGGCCAAACTGACAAAGAGTATTAGCACTACTGATCCATGTATTCCCGTAACTCTCGACTGTAATGATTTTATGAATTTCTTTAATTATAAAATTGTTAACATCAGAGACAAAATCTTCCACCTCCTCCCTTCAACTGGTGATGAATTAACCTCCTTAGAAAGAACTGCAAGATCTAATGTATGTTTAGACGTTTTCACCACAATCGATATTTCTGAATTTACTTCACTCATCTCGATATCTAAATTCTCTACCTGTCTTTGAGATCCTATCCCAACCAAATTATTTAAAGAAATCCTACCGCTAATCATCCATCCATCCATTTTCTAAACCCACTTTATCCTTTGCAGGGTCACGGGGGTCTGATGGAGCCTATCTCAGCTCATTTTCAGGCGAGAGGCAGGGGTTCACCCTGGATAGATCACCAGTCCCCTACCGCTAACCAGTTCCCTCCATTTAGATATGGTTACTCTGTCTCTATAAACAGACTATGCACCATAATCTTTTAAAACAGCTATAATAAAACACCTCAGCAAAAAAAATTTAATTAAATTTGACCCAATTGTGTCTATTATACTGGATATTTTTTGTCTGTTTGAATCTTAGACAATTTCAATAATGAAAAAAAAGTGTTGTACGGCTGTACCAATCATCCATGCCTGGTGAAAAACAAACAAAGTTCTAGTTCCTGTCAGCTTTGGACGACTGCAAATCACCAGAACACGACAACAGTGAACCTAGCTCAGAGCTACAGCGAACACCGTATCAGAACCCACTAAGATGCTCAAGAAAGTCATGATGGAAGACAAAATACGTGACAGAGGAAAAGAAGGAACAAAAGTAAATCTTAAAAAGGACTCAACATTGTAACAGTTCAAATGTGGTGCTTTAATGATGATATGTCTTTTTGTGTGGTTACATTAAAGGTATAGTTTGCGATCCTATTCAAAAACATTTATTGTTATACTGGGTGAAATGGTCCTTCCATCCTGAGAGTAGCCAGTGAATAATGTGTTCAGAAAAAGGAAAGAAAAACATCCAACCTCTCTGACAGCTTTAATCCTGTAAAAACTCTAACCAATCCGTTTCATTCGGTCCGAATGAAACAGATTGTTCCAGGACCAGAGGCTTGGCAGGGGGGGAAAGAACCAATCAGATGCCTTCATAACCCCCCTCCCTCCCCTCTGCCACGGACCCCCAGTATGTAGTTATTTTGTAGTTATTTCCAGAGCGGCTCGGTCCCGCTGTGTGTGAGAGCGGGGAGCAGAGCGTCGGTCCGGGCTGCTGCTGCAGGACTCTCCGCCCAGCAGCAGCAGCCCGCGGGGACACGTGGGCCGCAATGAAGCCCCGCAGCAGCTCCAGAGCTGGAGCTCGGAAGCAGTATGGGGGTCCGTGGGGATGGAGGCGTCTCCATCCCGGCGAGAGTGGAGAGCGGGTGGCGGTGCGCTGCAGGCTCTAGAGCCACCGCTACGCCGTAGGGTACGCCGTAGGGTACGCCGTAGCCGTGGCTCTAGAGCCTGCAGCGCACCACCACCCGCACTCCACTCTTGCCGGGATGGAGACGCCGGTGGGCTTAGAGGAGGTGCCACTTTCAAATCTTGCTAGCTCTCAAACATTGCAGACAATAACTTTAACTGTTATAAGGGACTGTAGTGGAAGGTTTTGAGTTGGCCTGGAAGGGTTTGAAGACAACACTTATCAAACGCAGTTGTCTTTGTTCCTGTTTGCAGGCCGCTGGCCGGGGATAATCAGAGGAAACCAGCTGCACCGCCTCTAGTTCATTGGCTTCTACCTCTTGCAGCAGCTGAGTCCCCTGGTTGAGAGACTTTCACCTTGTCATTTCAGGACTCTTCCAAAGTAACTGGAGCACGAGCGAGTGACATTTGAAACAAGTGCTTTCAGAGCTGAAATGAGAAGCAGCAGAGCTCCACGGAGACTGCTGTCACTCCGTCCAGCGTTTGCAGGCGTAGGCTGGTAGGTTTGCTTGAGCCTCAGGTTGGTAAAAACAAAACGGCCAAAGGGATTGTTTCCAATGGCCAATGGGAAAAAGAGAAAAATAACCGAGGAGAAAAGAGGATTCAAAAAACAAAAAACTCTAATCCTTAAAATAGGTAAAAACTTATCAATGTGAAGGTTTAATTACTTTAAATCCAGATAAAATCCTTTTTTATTTTCATTTTTTGTTTTAATATTGTTGCTTGTGTTTCTATGTAATATATGCTGAGTCATGTTTGTTACATGTTGACCCAAATATGTGATTTAAATTCTGATTAAATGAAAAAAAAATACCAAAAAAGTGGATTAAACTTGAATAATTCACATATTAACAAATTGAAAACTACAATTAAAAAAAAAAAAAATTAAAACATAAAAAAAAACAAATCCTTAAAATATCTAAAAACTTAACAATATGAAGGGTAATTACTTTAAATCATATAATAACTGAACAATATGAAGGTTTAATTACTTTAAATTTGGATTAAATCCTTATTTATTTCATTTTTTTTAAATATTTTTGCTGGTGTTTCTATGTAATTTATGCTTAGTCACGTTAGTTGACCAAAATATGTCATTTAAAATGTGCGTTTCTACCAGCAGGGCGGCACCAGGCAGGTGGCTGTTGCCTTCATTCTAAGGCTTATACAAGACTTTTCATTTTTTGCGGTTCCAGAAATATTTGTTTTTTGTGTTTTTGGTCCAATACAGCTCTTTCAACATGTTGGGTTGCCGAGCAGCGACTCGAAGTTGTGGACGCAAGGTCTCCGGTGCCTGTCGTGGCGGCAATCCTAGAACCCGGTGGTGGACACCGGAAGTACAGGATGCCGTCAGACTGAAGAAGGAGTCCTACCGGGCTATGTTGGCCTGTGGGACTCCTGACGCAGTAGATGGGTACCGGCAGGCCAAGCGAGCCGCGGCTCGGGCAGTCCTGGAGGCAAAACTCGGGTCTGGGAGGAGTTCGGGGAGGCCATGGAGGAAGACTTTCGGTCAGCCTTGAGGAAATTCTGGAGGACCGTTCGGCGCCTCAGAAGGGGGAAGCAGTACTCTGCAGGCACCGTTTATGGTGCGGGTGGAGAGCTGTTGACCTTGACTGGGGACATCGTCGGACGGTGGAAGGAATACTTCGAGGATCTCCTCAATCCTACTGACATGCCTTCCACTGAGGAAGCAGAGAGTGGGGACTCGGAGACGTGCTCATCCATCACCCAAGCCGAGGTCACCGAGGTGGTTCGTAAGCTCCTCGGTGGCCGGGCACTGGGGGTGGATGAGATTCACCCTGAGTACCTCAAGTCTCTGGATGTCGTAGGGCTGTCTTGGTTGACACGCCTCTGCGACATTGCATGGAGGAAGGGAACAGTACCGCTGGAGTGGCAAACCGGGGTGGTGGTCCCTCTGTTTAAAAAGGGGGACCGGAGAGTGTGCTCCAACTATAGGGGGATCACACTTCTCAGCCTCCCGGGGAAAGTCTACGCCAGGGTACTGGAGAGGAGAATACGGCCGATAGTTGAACCTCGGATTCAGGAGGAACAATGCGGTTTTCGTCCCGGTCGTGGAACACTGGACCAGCTCTACACCCTCCGCAGGGCGCTCGAGGGTTCGTGGGAATTTGCCCAACCAGTCTACATGTGTTTTGTGGATCTGGAGAAGGCATTTGACCGTGTCCCTCGTGCCATTCTGTGGGGGGTGCTCAGTGAGTATGGAGTCCGGGGCCCTCTACTAAGGGCTGTCCGGTCTCTGTATGATCGGAGCAGGAGTCTGGTTCGCATTGCCGGCAGTAAGTCAGACTTGTTCCCGGTGCATGTTGGACTCCGGCAGGGCTGCCCTTTGTCACCGGTCCTGTTCATAATCTTTATGGACAGGATTTCTAGGCGCAGCCAGGGGCCGGAGGGGATCCGGTTTGGGAACCTCAGGATTTCATCTCTGCTTTTTGCAAATGACGTTGTCCTGTTGGCTTGATCGGACCGGGACCTTCAGCATGTGCTGGGGCGGTTTGAGGCCGAGTGCGACGCGGCAGGGATGAAAATCAGCACCTCCAAAACTAGAGTTGTCCCGATCCGATCACGTGATCGGAAATCGGGGCCGATCACGTGATTGCAGACTCGATCCGGACTCGGACGTTATGAGCCGATCAGGAATCGGATATATATATATATCAGGGTTTCCGTTGTCCGGTAATTGCCGGACTTTGTCCGGTAAAATATGCCGAAGTCCGGTATTTTATAATCTCTCCGGTCAAAATGTCCGGTGAAAATACTCACTGGCGCCGACATCCACGTGTGCGTCGATTTATGGTTCCGCGTCGCACCGACGCAGAGTCTACAGCGTAGGGTTCGCGGCGACGCGCACCCTACGCCAGACCCTACGGCGTAGGCTCTGCGTTGGTGTGACGCAGAACCATAATTCCGGCTTAAAAGTAAACAACATGCGCCCAAGTACCCGTGCATGACAGGCAGACACACACGGGGAGAAGAGACAATTTCTTTAATTTTTATTTTTTTAAAAACGTTATCCTTATGAACGCAATTGTTATATACGGTAGTCCAACTTTCCTTATTTTAATCAGAACACTTTCTTTTTTCCTCTTCGGCGTGGAGTAGTGGGCTTGGAGCGGCAGCCATCGGTTAGTTTTTTCTTTTTAGATCCGAGGCTTTGCGTAGATGGTGGCTTCCGCAACTTTCAGGCGCTTTTTCTGCGCAAGCAAGCTTTATAGATGAGGCCCCAGGACTGAAGCGGAGCTGCGGCGCCGACATTATGGTTCCGCGTCGCGGAAGGCTCTGCGTTGGTGTGACGCGGGACCATAAATCAACGCACACGTGGAGTAGTGGGCTCGGAGCGGCAGCCATACACCGCATGCGCGCAGAGCACGCCTGTTTGTTTTGAAGCTGAAGCAGCCCTATGCTAAAAAAAAAAAATAAAAAAGAAAAAGAAAAGAAAATTTTTTTATACTGATTTAAGAATGTTCAAGCTGCCTACCTCCTATGTGCTCAGTTTACAGTACACATGTTAAAATATAATAAAAGGGTCATCCTGCATAATTTTCTTTTCTCTTCTTCATTTTTTATTGTTTTATAAAAGTATCGGATCGGGACTCGGTATCGGCAAGTCCTCAAAATCAAAGGACTCGGGGGCAAAAAAACCTGATCGGGACATCCCTATCCAAAACCGAGGCCATGGTTCTCCACTGGGAAAGGGTGGCATGCAGGGGCGTCACTAGACTTAAGACTGTACTGGGGCACAGCTGGGGCACAGAGAATTCATGCGAGTGCGCGAAGCGCACAAGCCAAAAATTTTTTATCACTTATTTATAATAAAAAAGCTGAAATGGTGCTTTAAATCAGTGTTTCCCAACCCTGGTCCTAGAGGCACCCCTGTCCTGCATGTTTTAGATGTTTCCCTGCTTCAGCACACCGTGATACAAGTGGCTGTGTCATCAACAGAAGTGTCAAGACCTTGATGACAAGCTAATTAGGACCATTTATTAGAATCAGGTGTGATGATGCAAGGAAACATGTAGAACATGCAGGACAGGGTTGGAGATCCCTGCTGAATACAATCATGTATTGTCCGAGTGGCGTTTCAACTTTATTCAGAGGCTGTAAATCTCCAACATTGTAGTGCATTATCAATTTGTCTACCTGTTATTGGGAAATCAGACCTCTTGGTCTTTCTGGGAACTTTTTTGATTGTTAAGGACTCGCAGATATTTTCTCACACTGGACGGATGCTTTAACTCCACATGACGTTTACAATTTGAAGTTGACGAGGCAGACGTTAGGACTTGTTTTCTCGGCGCAGGTGGACATAATCATCACAGAAAGGTTAGTTTCCTACCGTCAGACTCTTTGGGAGACGATGTGTAAAATTCCCGCAGATAATGATAAACTGATCATCATCTGACGGCTCGCTGACGCTGCGTCTGCAACGTCTCTCTTCACCTGTCAAGGCTGATTTATGGTTCCGCGTTAAATCGACGGCGACGACTACGGCGTAAGGTACGTGCCGACGCGAACCATACGGTCCGCACGCCGCGTACCCTACGCCGTAGCTTCCGCGTTGGTGTAAGCGGAACCATAAATCAGCCTTCATTCGTAAAGACTGCACCGGGCTCGTCGAGCATTTTAAATATGCGCGCCGCCCGCTGGTGAAATAAGAAGGATTATTGAACGCGTTCGTGCACAACACTGGTGTATGCTATGTGGAGTTAAAACTCCGAAATTAATTTTTTACTGGTGAAATTTTTACTGGGGCACTGCAGATCAATACTGGGGCAAGTGCCCCAGTAAAATCTGTCTGGCGACGCCGATGGTGGCATGCCTTCTCCGGGTGGGTGGAGAAGTCCTGCCTCAGGTGGAGGAGTTCAAGTATCTCGGGATCTTGTTCACGAGTGAGGGAACAATGGAGCGTGAGATTGACAGACGGATCGGTGCAGCGTCCACAGTTATGCGGTCGATGTACCGGACCATCGTGGTGAAGAAGGAGCTGAGTCGAAAGGCGAAGCTCTCGATTTACCGGTCAATATACGCACCTACCCTCACCTATGGTCATGAACTTTGGGTGGTGACCGAAAGGACAAGATCGCGGATACAAGCGGCCGAGATGAGTTTCCTCCGCAGGGTGGCTGGACGCTCCCTTAGAGATAGGGTGAGGAGTTCGGTCACCCGGGAGGAGCTCCCCTCGGAAGAGCTGGAGGAAGTGTCTGGGGTGAAGGAAGTCTGGGCATCCCTGCTGAGGCTGCTGCCCCCGCGACCCGAGAACGGATAAAGCGGAAGAAGATGAGTGAGTGAGTGAGGGTTGCCAACCCCTGGTCTAGGGGACATCAGGTCACACCAGAGCTCCACTGCTCCTCGTTTCAGCGTTGACAATTTTATGTCAGCGAAGCTTTTTTGCAGTATATTTAAGTACATCTGTTCACTTTACATATTCATCTAGAGATCGTGTGAATCCTTACAGAGACCGAGTAAGGAGTTTCTGTAAGGATTCACAGAGACTCCTTACTGACAAAGAAGCAAAAAAAGAAAAAAAAAACTGAATACTACAAAATTTGAATCCCTGCCAAAACTTTAGGTGAGAAGCGTTCACAAAAAACTGTGATGAGATGGATGATGGGAATCATGAATACATCTGAGCTCACTCATAAACAACAGTTATGAAGTATTCCTAAGTCTGCAAACAGAATCTGCTCTCACAACTAAAGATTAATGAGGCATGTTACAACCAAAAACGTAATAATGGCCAATAACGTAATAACTGCCAATAACGTAATAATTTTGGCCATTTCAAATGTAATAAGGCCAATAGTGTAATAATGTGCCAATAATGTAATAAAACTTTTGAGCCAATAACGTAATAACTTTTTGCTGATAATGTAATAAGGCATTACATTATTGGCTGGTTATTACGTTATTGGCCTGGTATTAAAAAATTATTACAAAATTATTACATTATCGGCAAAAAGTTATTACATTATTGACTCAAAAGTTTTATTACATTATTGGCACATTATTACACTATTGGCTTTATTACATTTGAAATGGCCAAAATGATTACATTATTGGCAGTTATTACGTTACTGGCCGTTATTACGTTTTGGGTTGTAACAAGGCACAACACAAATTCAAGTTCTAGCCAAGAAAACAGGCCAAGATGAGGCTGATGGTGGGGTACAACGTCATGCCAACAATCAAAATGTACCTGATAATGGGAAGTCAGCTAAACTTTACCAAATTTTCCATATCATATGGGGAGGGGAAGATGGGGAAAATGCAGGCTGGTCTGACTGGTTGTATTTATTAATCCAAAGTAAATCTAAATCCATGGCTAAATGATGGATACAAAGCATCCACGCTGTAGAAGGACACTGTATTTATGCTAAAAGTCTGAATTTGACAGAGTTGCTGAAGAACTTTGCCTTCTTAAGAAAATGCCAGTCTCTGATTAAAATGATAAAGAGTTTATCATCAGCCATGCTGATGTCCCACAGGGAGAAATGTGATGTAAATCAAAAGCTGTGCTGTCTCTGTCACTCGGATGGCAATAAAGTACAACTGACAGAAAAAGGCTGCTGTCGTTTCATTTCTGGATTCCCAGTACAGTTTATTTAACGCAGCCAAGAACTCAAGAAGGATTACTTGTTCTGTGTAACTTTAATCCCTGAATACTAATTAAAACCAGTGTTAAAAATACTGCAAAAGGCCGAGAAAGTTTCTGCTCATCCCCGTTTGTTCCTGGTTCAGTTATGAGTCAAAGCAGATAAACATAAATACTGTTCAGCAGGTTTTGCGGTTATCTTTTTGATTTGCCTATTTCATCATGTTTCATCATCACTGATGAAAACTGAGCTCCTTATAGTACAAAATCCCACATTAGAGCAGCCTCAAAAAGTAAATGACCGCTGATTTTTGCCCTCATCTGTCAGTCTGATCTGTTGGCTTTGTAATTTCTAACATATTGTGTTCAGACTGCGTTTAGCTTCAAGCGTAAATCAACGTAAATCAAATTTACCACTCACAAGGAGGAAGGAGGAAGAGTGAATGAACAGAAATGCCTTGTCTATTATTATTATTATTATTATATGAATTAATATATGTATTATTATATTGTTAATATATTATTATATTAATATAATAATATTATCATTATATGTTTAAATAGAAATAATAAAATATAATAATACATTTCCCTCAAATACTTGACACAAAGAGGTGCAACAAGAGCCATTTTTTTTATTACTAAGGCGTGAGAAGGCACAGGTGCACAAGGATAAGCCTTCAGCTCCTTTATCAAGCTGTGTCACTCTCACGTATCCCTGTTGCAGCTGTGGAGGGCTCTCTACATGAAGTGTGGGGCAGGAAATATTCACCACTGCAGTCATGAATGGATGCGTAACTCACAGAATAAATGAAGCAAACAGATCTCAATTGCTCACTTCTGGAAAACCATGTGACATTGAGACGGACGGGCGGATCGGTGCGGCATCCGCAGGAATGTGGTCTGAGTCAAGAACCAAGGCGCTGTTAAGCTTTTTACACTTACACATTTACATTCCAACCCTCACCTCATCAGTCATGAGTGTCCAAGGACTTTTGAGTACAGTTCAGGCATCTGCTAAAATGCCTCCTGGATGCCTCCATGGGGATGTGTTTTGGGCATGTCCAGCTGGGGCATGGATGGATGGATGGATGGACGGACGGACGGAGGGGCGGACGTTTTTTTTTTTTTTATTAAATATTTTTATCCTGATTTTTTTTACCCATTTTATCACCCAGTGCTCCTACCTAAGTCAGTCCTGGGCATTGCCATCCTCTACCAACCCCGGGAGGGCCCTGCACTGGTCTCCTCCTTAACCTGAGGAGTGAGCAGGCCGCATCTTTTCACCAGACAGGGTGGGGCTTCTCTGGTCGGACGTAGCGCGTGGAAAGATCACATTATTCCGGCCAGATCGCCCCCCCCCATGTCGCGCCCCGGTTGGCCAGAGGGGGCAGTATAGCCCAAGACTGTGTGCATGTTTTTGTGAGGGTAGCTCACATTAGCTACCCAAGGAACATGGGGAGAACATGCAGACTCCACACAGAAAGGCCCAGGGTGTGGGCGCTGAAGTCATGGGGGAACTTAACACGCACTTTCGAATGTTTTTTTTTTTTTCAAATTCCTTCTGTTTATTTATTTTGTTGAGCTTCTAAAAATTGTGTCAATTTGTCAATGATTTTGTGGCAGGGTGGAGGATTGGTTGTGGGCTGCTGGGGAGCAGCCACTCAGCTGATTGGGCACAGGTGTGCCCAATCAACCTCTCCACCCTCCACCCTGCCTGGTTACAGCGGCTGCACACCAGCAAGGGTCTCTGTTGGGAGGAAGGAGAGTTGCAGAGCCATGGGGAGCGGCAGACTGCAGCGCTGGAGGCGCTGGTGGCGCAGCAGCCGGCAGGCCGTGAGGCGGAGGCTGTAGGCCTCCAAGCGACGGCTCCTGAGGCGGCTCCTGAGGCGGCCCCAGCGACGGCGGGACCCGCAGCGCGACCCACCCCGACGCCACGTCGGTCGCCAAGGCGGAGGCCCCCAAGGTGGAGGCGCCAACTTCAGTTCCAGAGGCTGTCCTGGGCGCAACTCGTCCGTCTGCCCCTCGGCCATCCTCGGCCCAGTCCAGAGAGCAGCCCTCTCGCCGGTCGGCCCAACCCAGAGGGCAACCTCCCGACCCGTCTCGTCGGTCGGCCCAACCTGCAGGACCCGGTGGCCCCAGGCCAGGGGGCTCAGATGGGGGTCGCTGGTTTCCTCTCCCACTCCGAGAGGGGGGGAGTTGGCTAGGCCGGATGGTCCCCGGCCTGAGTCGGGTGATGGGGGTGTGTGGCAGGGTGGAGAATTGGGTGTGGGCTGCGGGGGAGCAGCCACTCAGCTGAATGGGCACACCTGTGCCCAATCAATCTCTCCACCCTGCCTGGTTACTTGAACAGCGGCTGCACACCAGCAAGGGTCTCTGTTGGTAGGAAGGAGAGCTGCTGAAGGTTCTGCTGGTTCGCGTCTGTTTCTGGGCAAGAATTTCTTCACAAAGCCCTGTGTCCTCTGTCCTGTCGGGTGACCCCAAGTAGCAAGCCCTTGCTACAGATTTATTACAGTCTATTTTGGTACAGCGAGTTATGGCAGCAGGATTGTCTGTTTTTTTTGATAATGTTAAACCACTGGGAGTTAGATAGAAACAGAACTAACCATGGAGGTAGCAGTTTGGATGAGTCAGATAGTCTGTAGCTTCAAACCTCTTGTCTGTAATGTGTTAAAAGTTTGAAAAATCCCTTGACACTTTTTGTCAATGAAATCACCTTTTTTAAATTCTAAACTGCACTGTAAAGCTTAGAAACTTTGAGATGTGTCCTTACCTTTTATCACAAAAAAACATGAATAATACCTTTTTGTGTTTTGAAGGACGGGACAAAGATAAAAGACTGTTGTGTAATTGGACGCAGTGTTACTAGCAGAGAAAGTTCATCTGGAGCTGCAAAAGGTTATTTGAAGTTTATAATTAAAACTGTTGCGATGCTGTTTAAATGGAGATGAGTAAATGACTGAAAGTGTTGATGCAGAGCTTCAGTTAAAATCATTAAAACTAATTGTTTAGCCCTAATTCTGCTGGGTTCATCTGGGTGTGGACTTCTGAGAAAGTGACGACTGCAGAGTTTTCAAAAATTAATGAGCCAAGTAATGAATAAATGAACCAAGATTGCCACAGCAACAAAGTCAGGGCCACTCGTTCTGTTTAGATATTATTTTTGCTTACTTTTAATTTAAGGACAATTATTTTCCCCCCACCATCACCAGACAGGTCAGCAGGGAGCTGAGGCAGCACCGCTCCAGCAAAGCTGCAGGTTCAGGCAGCATGTACAGTATCCCAGGATGCTTAACCCATAAGGACCCATATATCACTACAGTGGCAGGGAAACAATGCAAACCTCTTGGCATGAACAGTTTTCCCCATTAATTTGCCATAAAATATGATCTGATTTTCATCTAATGGAGATGGGAAGATTCACTCCCCCCTTGTCATGGACATCAAATGTTTGAGACAGAAAACGTCTTTCGAACCAGCTCGTAAATATGTTTAGTTGGACATTTTGATATGGGAGTCAATGGAGACTGACCCGCATTCGCAGCCAGCTTTAGGCCCCGTTTACACGTAGCAAAAACTATGGCGTTTTCATGCGTTTTGGCCGTTCGTTTACACGAAAACAAAGCTCAAAGTCACCAAAAACGATCATTTCTGAAAACTCCGGCCAAAGTGGAGATTTGCAAAAACTCAGTTTTCACGTTTGCTTGTAAACAGAGAGAAACGGAGATTTAGGCTTCAGAACGTCACATTATGCGACAGAAACGTCACCAGCATTGTTTGGGCAACCTGTGTTTACAATTTGTTTTGCCACCGTCAATATTTTCTTGTATTTTACCTGTTTTAAATTTTCTAAAGTAACAATTAAAAGTAACTACACTTCTCTGTCACTCCAAACGAAAGACTCTCACTCCATCTTGGAAGTAACTGGCAGTCAAGGCTGATTTATGGTTCCGCGTTACACCAACGCAGAGCCTACGGCGTAGGGTACGCGGCGACGCGCACTTAATGTAGGCTACGCCGTCGATTTAACGCGGAACCATATTATTCAGGCTTCACACGTATCATTTGTTGACGTTTTTTCCAGGATTCTGATTGACTAGCATGACTTTATCTTCTCGTTACACTGCCCCCTGCAGGTTTGGCTGCTCATAGCACCTTAACAGCGTATTTATGCGGGTTTGTGTAAACGAGGGTATTTTTCAAAACGTAGAGGGGGAAATATCCGTTTTTGTAAATACTATGTGTAAACGTGGCCTCAGTAGCCAGTCGAGGAAATGCAACTAATTTTAGTTCAAACCGGAAGTTAGACTTGGTCCTTTGTCAGGACTGCAGGCCAGTAAATCCAGTAAATCCCAATCCCTATTTCTGAGAAAGAAGTTTGAAATTGGGTTTATGAATCTGACTTTATATGATACCAAAAATTAAGACTTTTTTTTAAAGATTTTTTTGGGGTCTAGTGGCCCTTTATTCAAGTTGCAGACAGGAAGGGGGTAAAGAGAGAATGGGGATGACATGCAGCAAAGGTGCGCAGGGCGGGATTCAAACCTGTGACTGCAGGACGACTGTAGCCTCAGTACATAAGCCGCTTGCTTAACCCACTGTTCCACCGAGCAGCTCAATAAATGAAGAAGTTTTTAATTGTTAAATGCTGAAACTGATGTACAGAAGCTCTAAAAACTTTAGCAACAGGTGTGAGGTCACAATACTCGTTCCAGAACCTATTACACAACAAAGACAAAGTCCCCCAGTATTCCACTCCAGAGTGCTCAGCATCTTACATTACTTGTGCTGAACATTTGAGAGAGGATCATTGAAAAGTTGGAAGAATGAAAAAGCAACAAACTTCCATGATAACAAGAAACTGCAGGAACGTAACGCCGGATAGAAACAATCTGTCCTAGTTACAGACGGACACTGCAACATTTTCCAGTCGAGACGAGAGAAACTCCACCAACATGCCAGAGGTGCAAAAACATCACCGCTACCAGCTGCTTGCCCACAAGCGTGGACTGTTAAATTCATTGGATGATGAATTTGATGAGGAATTATTCTTGAAACCAGTGGACACTGAAACATTTCAGAAAGGTCACACAGACAGCGCTGTGACTCAAGCACTGGAAACAAAAGGAAGTGACAAGTGTTTCATTTCTGCAGACTGTTGTGGACTCCCATATTCACGTTGTTACGGTGATGCCTCCGGACTGGGGGCACTGTGGAAACGTCACAAGTATGAGCTGCTCGCCCGCTACAGAGGGATCTCTGAGTTAATAAACCAGAAGGAAGATGGCTCTAAGACTAAAGGTGACACCAGGTCTTGTCAGTTTGATGCCACAGAGGATTCGCTGGTGAATATGTTCAGCAAGATGGTCTTTAATGTTTTACAACAAAGAAAGACACGCTCCATCTCCAGCAAGGATTCCTCAGGACTGTGGGCCCTTCGTAAAAACTGCAGGTACAAGCTGCTTGCTCACTACAGAGGAATCTCTGAATCCAGCGACAGAGAAAATGAGCAGAAACAGACACAAAGCAGCACCACTGATGAGCCAAAGACGTTAAGGAAGCTCATAATTTGCGGCGGCTGTGGCAATAACCAAAGCTCGTTGCCACAGAAGCATCCTTCTGGTTTGTGGGAACTGCGCGCATCTCGCTGGGAACAGAAATACGACAAGATGGCGCGTGGCAGCAATAGCATCGCCACAACTAAAGAGAACGGAACAACCACAGCCCTGCAGACAAAATGATGAATGTGAAGAAGAAGACATTCATTGTCCGCCATCAAAGAAACAGAAGTGAGCTTTCACGATCTGGGCCACAAGGGAAGAGGCGATGGACAAGACCTGCCACCTCTGGGGAATCCTGGAGGGACAGGAGGGGGAGAACTCACCCCCCTCACAGAGACCAGGGCTCATTCCCCCCCAGGCTTTCCTCTGGTCTGTGGGAGCAGCGTGGACCTCGCTCCAGGAACAACTGTGAGCACAAGGGACAAACCAACGATCGTGTGGACATTTTCCAACAGAATAACCTGGTGATTGTGGAACAGAATAGATCCCATGTCCCCCAGAACATAAACAGGGGGTCAAACCATCACAAAGACTTCTCCCAGACACAGACTAGGAGGACGCAGCCCAGATATCCGGTCCAGACCGGATACAACGGATGGGACTATGGAGGTGCTGGTCAGCGTAGACGTAAAAACTCCTACCATCCCACTTCTGGAGCAGAGAATCCCACTCCACGATCCCAAAGCAACGTTTGGTGTCGTTTGGGGCCACGGATACCTGAAGAATCAAGGGTCAGGCGGAGGATGGGAGGACGACTTTATCCCCAACATCAGAGATGTTAACTTGAAAAGAATATTTTGCTAAATAAAAAAGAAAATGTTATGTGAATTCAGATACGAGCCATTTGTTCTGGGTTTTATGTAACATCACATTTTATAGTTTTATTCTGTTTAACATTTTTTAGAGGTCAACTCAAAAAGGTCCTATTGTGCTTCATTTAACTTATTCAATTGTAATTATTACGCTTTAAACCCAAATTCGACTTCTTTCCAAGTGACAGCTGGGATATATCCTATTATCCTATCCTAATTAATGTGCTATGAACAAAGATTTTACAATTTATCAGTATTTTAAAGGACGGGTCCAAAGTCCATTTCTCCCCAAACTGATTACACTGATAAGCAGATTTATTTATTTTTTATTGCAGTCACTTACAAATCCATGAATCATTTTATCTCAATGTTCCATTCTCAGTATCAATAATAAAAGGAAAAATATCCAGGTAATGTGATGAATACAAATGAAGATTGTGTTATATGAAGTTGAAGCCAGCACAAAATATCAAAGACCAAAATGTACAAAGTAAATCGTTTATTCACCGATGCGCTTCTTATGCATCGTTTACTTTATTAGTTTTACAGTCAGGTTAACAGGGTTTCTTAAATGGACGAGCTAGAAAGCACAAATGTTTTATCCTCAAGTGGCGCTGCAGTCATGTGGACAATGTAAATACATTCATGTAACACGTAAGTACTAGTTTGTGAAAATCTATGTGCACCCCCTGACTTAATAGCCTCAAAAACCTTAAGAAACTCTTATCTTTATCACATCACTATTATAAACAATATCCCTTAGTTATATTGTGTGGATTCATTTCTGAACCCATAAGAACCCAGAGACAATTCTACTTGAGGAAAACGTATGGGGTTTTTGTACATGTAAAAGACAACAATTAAAAGAGAAGAGAAGAAAACAAACAAAAAAACAACAAAACTTTACTTTAACACTTAATATCTTAATTTACTTGTGCAAAAAGGAGTAGGAAGAAGTATAAACTTATTTAATCCTACCCCCATTCACTATTAATTTATTAACAAGTATTTATAATAACTAACTATACTATAATTATACTCACACACTTACCTAATACACACACATAATTGAGCATTTCTATATATTTGTACACACATTCCCATATACATATTTATATAAATGTACTTATTTACACCATACTAAATCTAGATTAACTCCATCTGCTCTATATCTATATATATCTACATACACACATATACATATACATACACCCATACATACATACATACACATATACACATGCATACATACACATTAGCTGCCCATTTCTGTACATAAATATAAACAAATCTACCCATTCACCCAATAGTGTTATATCAGGCCCCTAAAGGCCGCTAAACCCCTTCCTCTTTGTACCTTGTGAAAATCATGTTTTTATATTTGTTTTTATACTGGTTAATGTCATAACAGAGACGATATGGGCTATATCTGCGTCAGGAACCTCCCAGGACATGAAGCAGTGTGACACCTGTGTCACTGTGGGTCCTTATGGATGAAGGCCTGGGCCAACGATCTGAGGAGCCTCTGCAGCAGATCTACAACATGAGCCTGCAACAGGGGAAGATGCCCTCCATGTGGAGGACATCCTATCTGGTTCCAGGTCCTACGAAGCCACACCTGAGCCAGTCAGAGGACTGGCATCGCACGTCATGAAGACCCTGGTCCAACACACCCAGGATCCCCTCCAGTTTGCCTACCAGGAAAAGGTGGGCAAACTGGAAGCACTCTTCCCTCTCTCCTCCCTCAAGAAGATCAATCTGAATATGATGATGAGGATAAATATCCATGAAAAACCACTCATCCTAACAAGGTTCTTGCAAAAATAAGAAAAAAATGTCGACACGCTCCTGTCTGAAGTTGAATCCAGGAAAATAATTTATTTAGCAGCAGTTCCTCTGATTTAAGCCGTAAAAGAAAACAGCGTAATGTTCTGTAATTGTGTTGACCGCGTTACATTATAGGTGTCGTTGTTTTCTGCATTGTGTTGCGTTCCATGAAAAGTTGTTGGTTTATTGTGTTTGTGCAGGTTTGTGAATGTTTATTTTCAGCGTTAGTGCATCATTACACTGTTTTGTTTCTTGTAAATCGTAGTGTTGCAGCTGCAGGAGGAGCGACCGGTCCAGGTCCCGGTGTCCATCACCGGAGAAACACTTCCTGGAGTCCTGCAGCACCTGCAGTTGACTCAATATCAGACTCTGAAAGTCGCCAAAACATTCAATAAAAACATTATTCATATATTGCTGAGTCACATCAGTTCGTACAAACCAACCTTTCAGTGACATGGTAGTTTTATTTTAAAAAGACAACTTTAGAAAAACCGGTTCGTCGCTGCAAATTCTGTTTTAATGTTTGTCTGTTCAGACACAGTTACGTAATATTTTAAGAATCTGGCTCATCTGGAGTAGTCGTCCCATACAGTCGCCATGGCGACTGAGGGATGTCCGACCTGTCAGCAGCTCCAGCTGAAAGGTTCATGTTTTGTCCACATGTCCATAAAAATTAAACTAAAATAATCAATTCCATTGAACTGTGTACAGTTGGTGTGTCACAGAAGTAACCAAGAAATAACCTGCATATACAATAATGTTTAAAATTCAGAGCACCATCAGTGAAGAAGCTTATGTAATCTACAGCCTGACATCATCAATGATTTTTGATCATGCTTATTTACACCCTTAAATCAGCTTCCAGATCTGTTTTGGAGAAATTAATATTAAAGAGAACAGCAACTATCCTTGAGCCAAACAGCTTACCTAACTGGTAGAGAGGTAATCTAAGACTAAAAATATAAGCACTCAAGCAGGAGACGTGGCAGAGGGAGCAGCAGATGTGACAATGACTGTCATCAACTGCCAATAGCTGCAAGCTTATTGCAAGAGTTTACAGTATTTGTCTGACTGGAAATGAATTCAGCAAGCACCCTAGCATCATAGTCATTATGCATCTTATGTATTCATGTTTTCAAATACACAACACACCAGAGAAGAGGGCCATTTCTTTAATTGTTCATGCTGATCTGTCAGCAGCATTGGAGACAGCAGTGTGCATAATCTCACTGACAGGTTCTCGCTGAAGACCAGTAGCGTCCTCAGGCAAGATAAGCATGAAAACAGCTGCAGAAGACGCTCCATCTGTGTGCTGGTGCCTGAGAAAAATGCATAGACCAACTTGACCGATTATTGTCCCTGTAGGAAGAACAGATGGGCCGGAGAAGAAGGCACTGCAAAGGAAATCAGCAAAGGGACTTGGCTTTCCACTTAGTTTACAACCAAATCTTCCTTCTGTTGCATTCTTTTCTTGCATATTGCTCATCTCCCTTAGACTCTGTTGTTTCAATAGAGCATAACAATCTTTGAGGATTAAAAAAAATAATACACACAAATGTTGGCAAATTGTGAATGGACGCATTTCTTTTGCAAATTAAACAAGGAAAATTTAAATTAAAGGGGGAATTGACTGCTGTGCACTTACAGTATTACTGTTTGTTTATTGAAAAATCTATCTCCACGAATCATCATCTCATTGTGTTGGAGGGGTATACGTGCCCCAATATATACATGAAGCAGTGATGTTGGGAGCAATTCACCCCTATATGGTCTTCCAGGGGATACAGGTCCTGGGTAATGGGCTAAACAAAGCAACTTCCAAAAGCATTTTTAATGGATATATCAAGGAAACCGGAGAGAAGAATACCTCACCCTGGAACCAGGCCTACAGGAAGAGCTGAATGGGCAATAGCTTAGTGGGGGATTCCCTGTGCAGACTCTACTGCTTGCACTAATGTCCCGTAGAAAAGTCTGGTCCACCCAGACATTTGGGGGTTTTTGGGTTGGTTTTGTCATAACCTGACAGCACGGTGTGTCTAGGATGCCTAGATGAAGTGCTGGGCTGTCATCTGATCACCAACTGCTAGTGAGCGGCATCAGATAGGGTGGGGGTGACACGCTCTCTGCACTCAAGTACTGACTGATGATGTCCAGGCAACATTTGTTCAAGGCCTCGGTTCAGGTGATCTTCAACTTCTATTTACGAAAGAGTTTTTTGTGTGTCAACGGCACATACACAAGACTCCTAATGTGTGTCAAAAACATCTCCTGGAAAACTCATCCAACCAAGGAGCAGATCTATGGTGAACTGCCACCAATAACAACTGTAGCACGCCGTAGAGCAATCTCTGCAGGTCATTGCTACCGTGCTACGGATCAAGTAATATCCGACATCCTGCTATGGCGGCTCCCCCAATCATCCAGAGGAACTCCAGGCCTCATACTTATCCTGACACAATCTCTAGGGACAAAGGACTTACACTCCAGCAATGGCCAACAGGACCCAATGGAAAGAAGTGACATCTAGGATCTCGACGACAGTCGAAGGATGATGATGATTTTGTATGTGTGGTTTGCTTGTGGGATCCCGGAGGCAGATCACAGGTACCAGCAGACCAAGGAGAACAGTGCAGTTCTCAGGTTGCCCGTGTTCATTTAAATTTGAAAAAAAAAAAAGATGGCTGAATATATTTTTATCCCCGATTTTTTCCCAATTTTATCACCCAGTTCTGCACCCAGTTAGCTCTACCTAAGTGACAGTCCTGGGGCCTCATCTATAAAGCTTGCTTGCGCAGAAAAAGCGCCTGAAAGTTGCGGAAGCCACCTTCTACGCAAATCCTCGGATCTAAAAAGAAAAAACTAACCGAAAAGTCTGCGTATCTTTACGGCAACCCCGACCCTCCCGTAAGAATTTACTTAAGACACGGGGAACTGGCGACGCAGGCTGTGAGGTGGTGAAATGAAGCCAGATTCATGTCATACTCTTAATAATGTCATCACATATCACAACATATATCAGACTTATAATAAAATAGTGCTGATAACGGAGCAGGCGGCGGCGGGGGGGGGGGGGAAATGCCGCTCCGAACCCACTACTCCACGCCGAAGAGGAAAAAAGAAAGTGTTCTGATTAAAATAAGGAAAGTTGGACTATATAACAATTGCGTTCATAAGGATAAAGTTTTTAAAAAAATAAAAATTAAAGAAATAGTCTCTTCTCCCCGTGTGTGTCTGCCTGCCATGCACGGGTACGTGCGCTCATGTTGTTTACTTTTAAGCCGGAATTATGGTTCTGCGTCACACCAACGCAGAGCCTACGCCGTAGGGTCCGGCGTAGGTGCGCGTCGCCGCGTAACCTACGCCGTAGGCTCTGCGTTGGTATAACGCGGAACCATAAAACAGCCTAGAGCAGCTCTGAGGGGAGACGGGAGGGAGGAGGGGGAGCGGGGGCTGCCGGGCCGCCGTCCCGAGTGTCTTGATGATTTGCTGAGCCTACTGTTAGTTTTTAAACTGTAAAAAGTGGGGGGGACAAATACATCATTTTGAAAAGTGGGGGGGACATGTTCCCCCTGCCCCCAGTGGAAATTGCGTCGTGCGATCGTGGCACTAACGGGCAGCAACGACGTGCTGCCACTCACTCGCTTTATTTTATACTATTTATATACTTTTCCTACTTTTACTGTGACCACTAAATAATCTCGTTTCACTGTCCTCTCTCCACATCATCCACAACATCTAGATCTCAGATCTCAGCGAAATTCAGTGGCACGGTGGCTCGACACGTTCATTCATTCTGACGCATTCATCCGGATTCATCCCTAACAGGCTGCAGGAAGCCACTGCGCATGCTCAGTAGGCTCATCCATATGGATTTATGGATTTATGTTGAGGGCGGGATATGGGGCGGAGTCAGCTGCGCAGCTTTCCAGGTGGACTGTGATTCATAAAGGGAACATTGCGTGGAAGTCTACGTGCACGCGGTTTTATAGATCCAGATTTTTTTTTTTCGCCCGCCATTTTCGGCTTTTGGGCGTACGTGCACTTTTAGTATGAATCCTGCGCACTCCATTTTAAATGAGGCCCCTGGGCATTGCTCCCTCTACCAACCCCGGGAGGGCCCTGCACTGAAGAGTGAGCAGCCGCTTCTTTTCACCAGACAGGGTGGGGTTTCTCTGGCCGGACGTAGCGCTGGAAGGATCACGTTATTCCATCCAGATCCTCCCTACCCCATCTGGCCAGAGGGGGCAGTATAGCCCAGGACTGCTGCATGTTTTTGTGACGGTAGCTCACATTGCTACCCAAGGGAACACGGGGAGAACATGCAAACTCCACACAGAAAGATCCTTTCTCCAACCCCACCCAGGGTGTGGGTGCTGAAGTCATGGGGGAACTAACACGCACTTCAGCGCCCACAGCTTCCCCGGCGGGAATTGAACCCAGGACCTTCTTGCTGTGAGACGGCTGCACTACTAGCTGCGCCACCGTGCCCCCTCGATGGCTGGATTTTTGAGTTTTTGACGACAAGAACACAAAGTCTGACTTACCAGGGAGAGGGGGAAAGAGGAGTTAGAGGATAGAGCAGCTGGATTAGTAGCATTTGAACATTTTTATCCAGGTTTCAGTGAGTGCCCAGAGGACTAGTCTTAAAGAGCATATTGCAGGTTGGAGACAACTGTGAATGAATGTGTAGGAAAATAATGTAGGAACTGAATTTTCATTGAAATACGCATAAATATATACTACAGTGACCTCCGGAGTTGTTTTTGTGAGAGTATTTTACTTCCGCATCTGAAAAAGTTGAACCGGAAGTGACGTGGCGGGAGGGAGCGCGGTGAATTCAACAATAGGAAAAATAATGGAATAAATAATAAATAATAGTTGTGACACTGAAGAGGTTGTGAATGTGTATTCACACCAATATGACAGGCCACAGCCTTATAATTACGAAACCCATTAGGCCCCCCGCGTTCTTTTGATTGACAGCTGAGACTCGCCTTTTAAAAGGCTGATTTATGGGTCCGCGTTACACCAACGCAGACCCTACGGCGTAGAGTAACCTACGCTGTAGGCTACGCAGTCGATTTTACGTGGAACCATAAATCAGACTTTATTCACTGCAGCACCCTCCCGTGCGCTCCTGAAAGAAACTCAGAAAAATAACTCCTAAAAGATGGGTGAGTACTTGTAATCTGTCTACGTTTGTACTTTCTAAACAGAAAACAAGCTTATTATCTTCTCTTTTTTCTGATTAAATGCATCCAAAATAGCCAGGTATTTTTTAAACCGAATATTTACCCCCCCCCCCCCCGTCGTTCATAAAATAATTTGTATCCACATTACATCGTTGTTAAAAAAAAAAACCTTCCACACATAACCAAAGATTTGCGTTTTCGACCACATTCATAAGCATTCCAAACCTGTAGATCATCCGTTCTTCCGGCCTTCGGGCCTGCCTCCGCGGCGCAGCTTCCCCGGGAGCGGCGTCTCCCGAGCCCAAGTCCCCCCCGTGTCCCACCACAGAGCTGCCGCTTTAAATCGACGCAGCCCTACGCCGTACGGTACGCCGTACGGTACGGCGTAGGGCTGCGCGTCGCCACGTACCCTACGGCGTAGGCTCTGCGTCGGTGTAACGCAGTAAACGGCTGTCAAGAGCAGAGACCATTTATTTAATAAATATCTTGGAGGACAGATGGTGGATCATCTGTAGTTCTGGGTCGCACGTTAGACGTCAGAATCAGAGCAGATTTGTTGTTGTTTTGGAGCATAATGTGACGTTCGAAAACGCAAAACTCCGGTTGTCTGTCTACACGCATCTACATAAACGGAGTTTTCAAAAATCTTCACTTAGACCAGAGTTTTTTTAAACATTTGTTTATTTGCGTTTTCATGTGGATGACAGGTCCAAACGTAGGAAAATATCTTTGGTTTAGCAGATACCCGACTACGTGTGTACGGGGTCTGCGCAGTCAGATGGGGCAGAGCTGGGGAGACGTCTCCCTGGTGCTGCGTCATATGACGCGGTGTTCGAAAAAAAAAGCGTTTGTAGGAGCTTTGCTAAAATTAGCCACTTTTTCCTCTGATTACGTGCCCTTATGTCTTGTAAAACATATTAAATCCTACATTAACTTCTCACATAGTCATTTTCACATAAGGTCAGGTATAATTTTTGAAAAAACCCTAACCTGCAATATGGTCTTTAAGGTGTTGGCATGAGCAGCATTGAAATCGGCTTTGTTAACAGACTGGCAGTTCCACAACCCAACGGAGAAGGACTTAAGCATGCATTTGAAAAACCGGGTATGGTCCTCTGCAGGCTGATCCTGATCAGTCGTCTATACTAGTTATCTATGATCACAAAAGAATAAGCAACTGAATAAGCAGTCATCCATCTGCCTTTACAAGATGGATGGCCTCACCCTTAGATAAACATTGCACAAAAATCCACTTTTAATACTTTAAATCAATTCAGCAGTGTAAGGTAACATTTCCAACATTTCTGTCACAGGTTGTGGATGTGGTGGAGAAGCTCCAGAAAGGATTAAAAGAGCAGTTTAAACTCAAGACTGCAGGAAAAAGGCATAACTTTAGGCATAATGACGTTCAAATAAAAAAAAAATACGCTGAATAAATTAAATGCTTAACTCACAATTTAGCACGGTCAGGAAAATAAAATCTATTATGCAGTTTTTCCTCATCCTACAGTAGTTACAGAGACCAGTTCGCATCCAGAACATTTTCTTCACAGGCACTTTCTCTCACATTAATAAATCTAATCTCTTTCTGTATGTGGAGAAGCTTGCCTTGGAGAAAAGGAATATTCTCTTATCTGATAATTATGAATCACATAAAAGTAGTGAGCCATTTTTCATTCTAAAAGGGGACAAAAGTATAGGACGAAGTGGTGCACAGGGTTGGATTAGCGTTAAAAAAATGACTTTCTTCATGAGATTTCTGCAAGCTGTTTAATGAAAAACGTGATCTCTGGGAGGTTCTCAAAACAGCAAGAGCATCATGGGAAGGCAAACATTCATCCATCCATCCATCCTAGATGGAGCTGAGTAGTGTTACCAAGGGACACTAGAGCCTGTCGTGGAGCAGATCAGGGCTGGAACTCATTCAAGGCCATGTTTATACGTTTATGTTTATTGGTAAACTCTTTCTCAGCTCCACTTCTGCTCTTCAACTTTTGAACTGAGATGGGAAATGCAAACCCCCTCTGTACTATCCCAGGGCCCTATGAAATACGTTTTATTTTTTCAATTTTCTGTTCTTTGTATAAAATGAATGTATATGAAATAAATGACTCAAATAGGCCTTTCAATATCCATTTGAGGGGCAAAAAAAGAAAGAAATTACAACAGCTCATGCAGTAAGCAAATAATTTGAGCTTCACATCGTCTGTCATGACGTACCTGACAGTTTTCAGGTATGACAAATCGTGTCTGATAACAGGAGAAACTAAATAAGCTAAATTAAATATAGATACTATGAACTTCATTGAACTAATCTAAGATTTTGACATTTAGGCTGACTTTTGAAATATCCAAAGCACCGGTAGTAGTGCACTGGTAGTACACGGTTGCTTGTTGTGCGTATGAGTGTGTGTGTCCGTGTGTATCTCTCTTAGGTATTCCACAATGTTCTTTTAAATATGAAAAAAAAAAATGCTGGTTGGATTCTTGAGTTTTTGACGACAAAAACACAAAGTCTGAGTTTATGTGGTCTCATCTGGCTAGATGATGTGTTCTGTCCCTTTTGTGGTTCATTTCTTACAATAATACTGTATATATATCGGAGCATGTATGAAAACAGATCCATTTTAACGCATGCAGATGACCCTGTCATTAGGATGATGAAAGCAGCCATGGACCTGTAGTTGAGCACTTTAAAGAGTCTAATTGTCAGCTTGGTTGTTGGTGGCTTTTTAGGGGTTTGTGGTTTTTAGTGGTGCTGAAGCACTTTTTCTGTCAGGTGTCTGAAATTTGTGTTAAAGTTGTATTTGAAGAGATGGAAGCCTGATCTCTCAGCAACTGTAAAATAAATCCACGTATAGTTATTAATACAGTTATAGTCGACATTAGATCAGGTTAGGTCCTCGGTCATCCTCAGCTCTCCACATGTGTTTCTTGAAGTCTGGTCTGTAACACATGTTTTCTGAATACGCAACAACATTCTTGAACAAATTTGACTCTTAATAAAAATAATTTGCAAAATAGCTGTTCTGCAAAAATTTGGCATCTGAGGAAGAACATTTTGTGTTTTTATTTTTCTTCTACTTGTCTCCGTTATATAGAAATAGAGGGTAGAGTACATTAAAGAGGAAAAAAATAACCACTTAACTTTTCTAAGGTGCCCTTCCTCTGCATAAAGTGTTATTTCACTCTGATTTACCTGAGCGAGTTCACAGATCTGAGAAGTCATCACAACATTAACAGCCATTTCTGTGCTGCTAGTGCCTTGGATTTACAGTGGAGACAGAAAATATTCAGCTGGTTATGGTACTGCTTCATTCCTTTCCATTTCATACCACCACCTGGCCAAAACAGACTTTATTAATCCAGGCAGATGCAGCATTCTCACACGCACGCACGCACGCACGCACGCACGCACGCACGCACGCACGCACGCACGCACGCACGCACGCACGCACGCACGCACGCACGCACGCACATTCTTAATATCCCATTTTTTCACAGACCAATAGAAATGTCTACTCTTGTTGACTCATTGCAATACTGTTTTAAAACCCATTTTTTCCAGCAGTAAAGCAGTGATTGCCTCATTGGGGCTGAAGTCTGCAGGCAAGCTGGTGGCAGCTTTACACTTTTCTCTTTACTACTTCAGCAAGGTAGCATTTTTATTAGTTTTTTTTGTCTGCATATATATTAATGGTTAATACCAAGTTGGTAAAAACCTTAGGCATATTTGCATTTTTATTATATATTATATATCATATATATTTATTTTCTTGATAAATATATATATATATATATATGACATCTGCATGGTAGCATTTAAAGACTTTTGCTACGAAGTGGAGCTTTTATCAGCAGTAGTCATATGTTAATTTTTTCTCTTTAGTGATCATGTTTCCTAAAATTAAGAGTTTTCCCACATGTAATGCTTCTGATCTCTTTAAAGTGAGAGTAGCTTCTGAGCCAGCAGGTCTATGTTGACCCATAAAAATTGGCTGCATGGGTACAGAGCTGGCTTGGGCTTGAACAGGGCAAATAGCATAGGTTTTTTATGGTTCCAGTATTAAAAGCACTAAATGGGAAGCATATGGGCCAAATAAACAGGGCCCATGAGGGATGGAAATGCAGTTTCAGTATCAACTGCCCCACTATAAAAACCAACCAAACATGCATGTTTTTAGACTGTTGGAGGAAGCCATGTTGATGTGTGTAGAAAATGTAAACGCCACACAGAAAGAACTTTGCCCAGATTCAAATATTCTTGCCGTGGGGTTTCAGAGAAAATGACCACACACCTGGGAAATTTCAAACCTATTTAGACTTTACCTAATTAGACTTTATGTAGAGATCATTATGGCTCATATTGACTCTTTGACACTTTTACAGACGTTGAAGCTCTCCATCAGCAGCATGAATTAAGAATCCATGGTGTTTGGTCCCATGGAGATGATTCAACACTGAGAGTATTGCAAGTCAGACTTCTCAGATGGCAGGCCTACACTTTACTGTGACAGGATGTACTAAAAGTTTAGGATGAAACATCCTGGTGGATTTCTAAGAGCAATCCACGATCACTTTGGATGGTATAACCCCCCCGCCCCGCCGAGAAAAAACTTCCCCAAGAAAATTCTAAGTGAATAACAAAAGTTCAGTACAGTTTATGCTCCTCTCTCCAGTGAGCTCCCTGACAAGCACACAAATATCTGCTTTTACTAGGAGACACATAATCTGTACCGCTCAGGATGAAATCAGCAGTTTTTCTTTCATAAATGAGATGTTGGGATTGTTGTTGATAGTTCTGATTGCTTTCAGCCAGTTAGCTAACTAATCAGACTACGGGATCGTTTTTTAACAGTCTTTCAACGGTAAGCTCAGTTATTCATGACTGCCTGATGAAGTGATTGATGCATCACAAATTATGTTTTGACAAGCTTATTATAATTATAGTAGTGTAGGAGTTGAGCAAAAAATGTTTCGCACAACTAAAAGATCCATCATCCTCAGGAGTGTGTCATTCAGAAGAAAAGGCTATATTTATCACAAATGGTAAGACAGTTATTCTTAGATCAAAATGTTTTAAGATTAGATCTGTAAATATAAGCAGGACTACCTGAAATAAAGGAAAACATGTCGTCCCCCTAAGGCAGACATGTCAAACTCAAGATGCGCAACCTCATTTTATGGGGCCTGCGAGAACATACATACTAAGCTGCTGACTGATCCAGTAGTAGTCAGTCCTTGTTTTTATATCTTACTACCATGCTGCTAATGAGGAAATAGCTTGTTTTTATTCTTTGTTCTTGCTTTTTTCATACTGTACCAATAATGAAATGAGGTTCCGGGATAGATGTAATTTTTGCCTAATAGGGTATGTGCAATGTCATTCACTGCTGCTTGGTTTCTCACTAATTTCATTGTGGTATTGAGTCTGATATCTGTTGCTGTCTGTATGTGTTGATTGTATGTGTTTTTATACGCTATGCATGTATTTGATGCCTAAAACAAATTTCCCTAGTGGACATTAAAGTATAACTCAACTCAACTTAACTCATATACTTAAGATACAATTGACCCCTTGGTAAGTCCTGCTTTCGTTGGTTAATGTAGCTTGATTATAATTGTTTACAGTTTGTTTTAATCAAGTCAACTGTGATTAAAAAAAAACCCTGCCTCAAGTTGTTTTAGACCAATTCTGGACATAAAAGGACCGAGGAGGTTTCAAATAGAACTTAAATATTCCATTGAAGGACATCAACAAAATCTCAACAAAAAAAAAAAAGATTTGACTGTCAACAAGGTTGAATTAGAGGTGAGGCTTACAGAAGCCCTGCTTTACTGTTGTCAGGATCACACACAACAACATCCAGGATCAACACTGTTCATGCATATTCTTTATCAAATAAAAGCATAGGCAATTATGCAATAAGAGATAGATACATTTAAGAAGTTTTGCAGTTGCTGTACAACAAACCCTTTGACACTAACCATAATGCTGATGTGGACTGGGATGAATTAAAAGTTTGACACTCGTGCTCTAAAGGGACAAAAAGCCTTTATCTTTAATAATGTCTATAGCAGCTCAGATTGGAGGCAGTGACTTCAATGACTCTCTAACTGCTTCAGGGAACATTTTACAAGTTGCATCCTCATCCCCATCAATGCGACGAGCGACTCAGATAAAAAAAGGAATGAGAATATGCAAAGTTATGACCGTTTTAGAGGATACCAATTATTGAGAACAATCTTGCTGAGTGTGTATTCTGGCCAATATCCGCCCAATATCATCCCTGGCCGTGCATGTTATCAAGCCGTTGTCACTGACATCTTTAATAGATCATTGGCACAGAGGTGGAAAATGTACCATGCTTATATAGCCCCTATTAATCTTGTTTTAGGCTCTACAAAGTGCTTCATAGTGGTTTTGTTGCTTTATACTTTGCCCTCACACAGGTTCGTAGATATAAACTCCATGTACAGTCTGCTGCACTTTGCTGCTCTAAATCACACATAGATGGGTTGGCTTGTGGGATTTAGTGTCTTGCCTAAGGCCACTTCACCAGGTAGCGACGCTGGGAATCAAAATGCTGTTCTAATGGAAAGGCAATCACTGTCTGCACCCACTGAGGTACAGAAGCCCTACAGGAAAACCTTCACCAGGAGAGCTACCTTCATCCTCGTACCGATGAAGTTTGTGATATTCTGTCTAAATAATGGTTTCCCTCCAAACTCTTTCTACCCACGTTGAAAATAAGCACATAATAAGTACAAACATCCAACCGTCTTGGCTAGCGGCAGTAGATGAGCCTTTAAATCTGCCCACGCTAACATCACTATCATTCAGCTGATCAGAGATCTCAGAGAGATGTCTCTTCTGAGCCCAAATTAAGACAAGACCCTTCCATTTACTGCTCCTTCATCCTGCTGCCATCAGACCAATAATTTGGTCTGTTTGACTTTAAAATAGTTGCCACTTATCAAAGGTGTGTTTGAAAGCAGCACAATAGAGACAAACTCTGGTAAAATAAGATCTTTGAATCTTGAAATGTTTTTATAGATTCTGGTATCTGATTTTATTCGTATGGAGAGGAAAGCTGAATAATTGTAGTGAAGATCATTCCTAAAGGATTGATGAATACTTTCTTGGTTTTAGAGCTCAAAACATTTTTTTAGCCACCTAGTCGCAAACCCTCCATTCAGTCACATGGGAGCAGCTGGGTTTTTCTTTTTTTTCGGGGGGATTAAATTGGTCTTTTTAGCTAACCTTGTGTGAGATAACAGGTGTAAACCCAGTACGCGAGTTGTAAAAAGAAATCAGGGGGGATGGTGGATTTTATCATATGAGGACAGATAATTTGTGCTGATTACAAATAATATAATATATTACAAATAATAGCACTGACCAAAACACCTGCAGAAATACTGCAGGAATGACATAGCAGCAGTTAAATGCAGCCTTCTGTAAGCTTTAAATATCCACTGGGCTTACATCAAATACATCAAAACACAACAATAAAAAACACTTTTCTGAACTTATCAATATGACTCTGTTCTTCACAGGATAAGTAACATGGATCACTGCAAAAACTCAAAATATTAACAAGAATATTTGTCCTATTTCTAGTTAAAATGTCTAATTTTAGTAAAAAAAATCTCATTACACTTAAAACAAGACTCCTCACTGGAAAAAACAACAATTTTCACCTGTTTCAAGTAGATTTTCACTTGAAATACGTAGAAAAATCTGCCAGTGGAACAAGATTGTTTTGCTTGTAATAAGAAGATAAATCTTGTCCCACTGGCAAATTTTTCTACTTATTTCAAATGAAAATTTACTTGAAACAGGTGAAAATTGTCAAATAAGTTATTTTTCTGGTGATGACTCTAAATGTTGAAATAGCAGTAAAACCACATTCATTGATGAAATGACATAAGGGATGGAAAGGGGGGATGGCAGTTTTACAGGGGGGATGATTTGGACCGTTTTTATTTCAGGGGGGGATGCCATCCCCCCTCACCCCCCCTCAACTCCAGTACTGTGTAAACCTCAATTTCTTTTTAAAACTCAAATTGTATTGTGCCTTCTGCAGCTCTTTGTAACAAATTTTCTGCGATCACATTGTCTGTTACTCCTTCTGCCTCAGGTCCTGCTGTCTCTCTTGTATGTCCATCAGTCTTTCAGAGTGGCAGGCAACCCAGGTAATTGCTTAAGGCCCCGAGCTGAAGGGGTCCCCGAGTGACGGCTGATGTCAACAAAATAATGGAACAGCTTTAGACGCTGCAACAACCCATCAAAAATGCTCCACACAGGTCCATTTCCAAGTTTTCCCTGGCTAGTTGATAGTAGGGGGGCCCCGACAGACGGCTGATATCCCTCCATATCAGCGACACAAATTGAAACCCCCATAGACACTGCAATGACAGCCAGGAATTTCCCTAATGGGGCCCCTCGCTATCCAGCATCAACGTGAGGCAATAGTGATTCAAAATTTGAAAAAATGAAGCAAACATATTACTCTCTGGGCACACGAAAAGAAAGAAAACAAGAAGAAGATGAAAAGAAAAAAGGTGGTACACAGTGGTAAGTGGGAATGTGTAAAGCTATATGTGTTACATTATAAAAAAGTAATGCCTCTAGCCAGCTGGCCGCTTTTCCCAAACTCCCAGTCATCCACCAAACAAATTTACTGCACATTAAAGTCTGTGTAACGTGAATTCAGCCGTTTTCTTCATTCACAGCCACATAATAAATGTGTATGTAAAGTTTGCGTTAAGATAGTTATGGTATTTATTTCTTATTTTATATGTTAATTGTGTAATTAAAGATTTTGTTACTGATCTGTGGTCCTGGACTTTGTTCATCATGATTCTGGGGGGCCCCGTGGTCTCTCTTGCCCAGGGCCCCCAGGGGTTCTAGAAACACCCCTGATTGACCCAGTGGCTTTTTCCTCTTCGTCCAATATTGTCCAGTACATCCGTCCATCTCGCTGTCCCTTAGATAGCATCCCACCTCCTCTTTTTAAGGATGTTTAAATACCAGTAAGCCGTGTGTTGTCGATTCTTCACTGATGTCTATTTGTGTTCCAGCTGCTTTGAAACATGCTGTGATCCAGCGCCTAAACAAAAACTACAACATTGATTCTTCTGTCATTTCCAACTACAAGCCTATTTGAAAACTCCCTTTTCTATTTAAGCTGGTAGAAAAAGTTGTCTTTTAATCATTTGCAGTTATATCTTGACTTGAATGATCTGTCTGAGAAGTTCCAATCTGGTTTTAAGTTGCACCACGGCACAGAACCAGCCCTATTAAGAGTTTTAAATGACCTGCTTTGAGCTGTTATTTCCTCTAGCTCTGCTGTCTGGCTGCTGTTGCACTTTTCAGCTGGGTTCGACAAAGTAGATCACAAGATCGTGTGTTGGTATTAAAGCTCCAGTCCTGTAATAGTTCCTACCTATCAGTGCTTCTCTGTTAATACTCCTCCGCTGTGTCCCCTCTATGTTATGGGGTTCCTCAAGGCTCCATATTAGCCCTTGTTCTTTTCTCCTTATAGATATATACAGCCTTCCTTTAGGATTTATTTTCAACAGGCACAACATCTCTTCATTGTTTTGCCTATAAAATCAGATAGTTGTGCAAACATTCAGGCTCTGGAAAACAGGAATGATGATGCTTACTGTCATTCGTCTGCATGGAACCTTGGGGTGATTTTTGATGATGAATTTAAATTTGATAAACAGATCAGTTCAGTTCAACTCCATCAGGTTTATTTTTATTTGTTTAACATCTAATGTTGATGTTATTTGTTTTATCAGTGCAGCACCTTTATCGACTCCCAGATTAATCCCTTTCACCCTTTGAAGGTTATCTGTTTCACCCTTTAAATATAAATTGGCATGAAATGAAACTGTCTTTTTGTGGCTGCTCTGATCCCAGCTATCTCTACGTAACTTGAATGCAAATTTGAACTCTGTGTGTGATTTTGAACATCCAGTGAAAGTGTGAGCGATGTGCAAAATTCAAAAAGTGTAATCTTGCAAATTTCGATCAATCTCTTCAGCCATCTGGGGAAAGACAAAAATGAACTGAAACTGAAAAAAATAAACTCTTCAACTGCGGTTTTACGTCACATCCTTTTCATATATTTGGAAATGACCTTTAAAAATCAGACACTGGATAGAAAAGACTTTTAACTCATCAACTGGAGACTCGTTGTCAGCCATGTGACGCTTTCCGGCTATATTGTGTTTCCTCATAGGTTCGAGTAGTAAATCTAACAGCGGGAGCTGACAAAGGCCTCCAATGTGACCCCAATGTACTTAAAACTTGTAAATCAGGGCTAACAATGTTCCTGGGTGCACCATCTCAGTGAGAAGGTGTCTTGCTTGAGTTGCTGGCAATGATGCAAGCGTATGTAACCAGCAGAACAAGTCTCCTACTAATCATTTTTAGTATGGGATGGCCAGAAATGACCCTTCCTGAGGATGACATTAATAAAAACTCAGGGAGATCTCTTGCTATTTGTATCGGTCATATTGGAAATTGTCTCAATAATGGATCTGGAGGACAGCCTTTTCTTCAAGGGCACAAAGCACAAATGATTTATACAAAGACAGGATAGATGAGGATGCATCTGTAAATCCCAGGGCTCGAGACACAAAGCTATGTGAGGAGCTGGAGTGAGCTCAGAGAGTTTTATTAGGATTATACAAGATGAAGCTACTGGCAAATATCACCCCAGATTAGTCGGAGTCGCTCCTGTCGGGAAAGTCAGGAATGGAAGTGGAAATGGGTGGTGGATGAATAAATCAAAGAAACATGGGAGACAAACAATAAATACTGGTCAAATGAGGGTTGTTTTATACACCATCCCACATAGAGTCTGTTTTATACTCGGATGTACCAGGATGTAGAAACACCAGCGTGTGAATCACGTGCACGGTCATTTCAGGAGCAGAAAATGAGAAATAACTTATGAAGCATGAGGACGATCCAGCGGCACTGAACAGGATAAAACCACTCAGACTGAGATCAGATGTGGGATTAGTTCATCCCCCTGAACACCAAATACCGGGTAACTAATTTATCAAAATCTATTCATGCTCCAATTAACATCTAAAACACTTCAAGGTTGATAATTGTTGTCATTAGCACCATGTTTCAGGCTTAAATTGATTTAAATTAACCCACTTTCCTTAAGTCATGAAGCTGACTAATTTATCCTTCAGTTCTCTTTCATAATATTTTGCTTGATGTCTCACTATGGGATGCACGTCCCGCTACAGACCTCATTAATCTTATTACGTCAATCCTGATTGGCTGGTGAAATGTGTCAAGTGGAATCAAGTGTATATGCGGGAGCACAACAATCCACCCTGTTTCCTCCCTTGAGTAGATCAATTTGAATATCATAATGAGGATAAATATCCATTAAAAACCGCTCATCCTAAGAAGGAACTTGGAAAAACCAGTAAAACAGATTTAAAAAAAACATCAGCCGTGAGCTGGAGAAGGTGAGCTCCTGCCAGAAGTTGAGGCCTGGAAAAATAATTTATTGGGGGGCATTACTTCCGATTTAAGCTGAATTGCATTATGGGTATTGTTGTTCTGTGCTTTGTATTGCATTCCGTGAAGAGTTGTGGGTTTATTATGGTCGTACGGGTTTGTGAATGTTAATACTTAGCATTTGTGCATCATTACACTCTCCTTTTCTTGTTTTTATTTTAAGAACCAACACCATAACTTAAGTTGGTGGGACGAAAACGGCTCCTCGTTCGGCTTTATTGTCACGCATATTATATACTGACGGATTAAGACAACGTACATGTGTATTGAGTCTTATACATTGTGGATGTCCGCGATCACCTCTCTCAGTATAAGAATGTGAGCAACATAAACTTATATTTAAAACATGAAGTATCACGATCTGATTCCTCGGCTGCAGAAAGACAACTTGTGCCAACTAGGGCTGCAACTAACGACTATTTTAATAGTCGACTAGTCACCGACTATTGAAACGATTAGTCGACTAATCGGATAATTAGTAATTTTTTCTTAAATTTAGTATGTCGCTTTAATTATGTGGCAAATGATAATAAACACGAGAAAGATGGGTACTTCAATGAAAAATACAGGACTGTCTCAGAAAATTTGAATATTGTGATAAAGTCCTTTTATTTTCTGTAATGCAAAAATGTCATACATTCTGGATTCATTACAAATCAACTGAAATATTGCAAGCCTTTTATTATTTTAATATTGCTGATTATGGCTTACAGTTTAAGAAAACTCAAATATCCTATCTCAAAAAATTAGAATATTCTGGGAATCTTAAACTGTAAGCCATAATCAGCAATATGAAAATAATAAAAGGCTTGCAATATTTCAGTTGATTTGTAATGAATCCAGAATGTATGACATTTTTGTTGTTTTAATTGCAATACAGAAAATGAAGAAATAAAGAACGAATTTTCTGACATAGTCCTGTAGATATTTTATTCAACTTTGCCGCTGTTCATACAAAAAGTTAATAAAATGTCCTATTTAAGGCACAGTGATCAGTCAGACATAAATCCATGAATAAATAAACATCTATCCATTATTTTTCATTTTTTTAGGACAGGCAAATGTGTCATATAAAAAATAAAATAAAACGTCTCATATTTTTTCTGTATCCAGTGGGTAAATGGGTTCTGGATGGCAGGACGTTCTCTGGGTTGAACTGGTGTATCATTTGTTGAAACTCGTCACCCAGACCCGACGTGCTTTCTCTTCAAATGCTTGTGCATTACCAACGTGCTCCCGTGATAAGCAAGGTCGGCTTTGCAAACCTTGCAAGTCATCTTTTTATTTACCGTATCGAGGCTAAAAGGCTCCAAAACTGTAGAAGTTTTGTTACATGCCGCTGCTCTACAGGACGGGACGCCGTCATTATTGTTTACCCGCTACCGCTCGGCAGAGACGCTATCGCGCATGCGCGACTCTCGGCAGAGAACGTATTGAAGTGTGATGCCTCACTCCGTTGGAAAAACACGTCTGGCGACTATTGTCGACAATGGAATTCATTGTCGACAATTTTGATTATCGATTTTTGTCGACAACGTCGACGAATCGTTGCAGCCCTAGTGCCAACGGGATTATCGAGGTGCAAACCTGAGAAATAAAGAGCAAAGTTGCTGTAACTCGGAGTGTTGCATCCGCAGGAGGAGAGACCGGTCTTAGTCCCGGTCCATCACCGGAGAAACACTTTCTGGACCTGCAGCAGCTGCAGCTGACTCCATATCAGACTCTGAAAGTAGCCTAAACATTCAATAAATACTTAATTCATTCAACTTCATTCATTCATTGCTGAATCACACCAGTTCGTACCAATCAACTTTTCATTGACATGTTACTTTTATTTTAAAAAGAGAACATTACAGAACCGGTTCTTCGCTGCAAATTGTATTTTAATGTCTTTCTGTCCAGACACAGTTATGGGATGTTTTAGGATCTGGCTTTAATCTCCAGTATTGGTCCCATACGGTCGTCATGGTGACAAATGTCCGACCTGTCAGCAGCTCCAGATGAAAGGTTCATGTTGGTCCGAACCGAAGCAGCTGGTCCAGTTCAGGGCAGAGATCCAGAAGATCCTCTTGGTACCTGAACCAGCTGATGGTCCAGTCTTAGTCCTGGACCAGCAGATCCAGACTAAACCAGCTGATGGTCCAGTCTTAGTCCTGGACCAGCAGGTCAGTCTGGTCCCTGAAGACTCGCTCCTGATCCTGCCATCAGCAGGTTCCTCTAACGGAGCCAAGACTGTCGTTGTGATTGACAGGCTCCACCGTTGTGATTGACAGGTTCCATCGTTGAGCTCCTGCCTTTAGTTGTATGTTCAGACCATGTGGTTGATTGTGAGATTGTTTCAGTTCCACTGGTGTGTAACATATCTGGTGATGTAGGGACTGGACTTCACTGCATCACCAGCGAGTGTCGCCAACAGACAAAACCTCAGAAATGTGCGTACGCCAGACATGATGTGTGCGTGAAGGACCGCAACTTTCCAAGTTCAATTCAATTTTTGAACATCCAACCGTGACCGTAGAAAGCGGCATATGCACATTTTTTGGGCGCCACACTCTTAGTACATGAGGCCACAGGTCTGCTCAAGCTGCCTCGGGCTGAATCACGCACCAGCCAGCTATCGATGTTCCCGGCTTGTGTCGACACTGTGCGGTGTTCACCATTAAGCATCTCAGCAGACGGCTAGCCAGCCAGGCTAGCCTGTCTGGACATGTCCCCTATCTCTCTCCTGACGGTTGAGGATGGAGAGGAGAGGGGGGTCCTTGCGTAGGAACCGGAGGTTAGCGTCAGCTGGGGCTCCCAGCCCGACCTAGCTGCGGCCCCCCTGCAGGAGGAAGACGTCCTGGAACTGGACTATGGGGACGATGAAGAAGGCACCTCAGAACTCCTCATATCAGAGGATGAAGACGAGGACGACTTCTTCATTACTACGGCTCTGGCTGCACAACTCCGCATTTGCCCGCCATGCTGGCAGAGATATATCAGTTGCTGTGCTCTCAGCCCTGGCAGCTCCCTCTGGGCAGGGACCTGCTGTTGCAGGGGGAAGGGACGGCCGCTGTGGGCTTGGCCCCTGAGTGGCTAAATCTGTCAGCTGTGGGCTTTTCACAGCGGGTGATTAGCCCTATACAAAGTGCTCAAGCTTCCTCTCTAGGTCCCTGTATGACTAAGTGGAGAGTGTTTGAGAGATGGTGTCACAGAAATGGCCACATTGCTTTTCAGTGTCCAGTAGGAGCGATATTGTCATTCTTGCAAGACCTGATTGACACACGGAAACCTTCACCACGGTCAAGGTTTACTTGGCAGCTATCGCAACCTGTCACTCGGGGTTTGGGAAGAAAACAGCGAGCTAGCACCCTTTTTCTGAAGGGAGCACACAGGCTTCTCCCCGTCTCCAGACCACTGGTACCACCATGGGATCTGGCTGTGGTTCTGGAGGGGCTTAAAGGCCCCTCTTTTGAGCCACTGGAGCGGGCAGACTTGTCTCTAAAGGCAGTGTTCTTGCTCACACTGGCTTCGGCTAAGCGGGTTAGTAACATCCACACGCATCTGTGCACCCGTCATGCGCTCAGCTTTTTCCGTGGGATGTGAGGATGATTTTGAAGCCCAACCCAGCATTTGTGCCTAAGGTGGTGGACATAACATCATGCGTTATGTCCAGTCCGTGCGGTGCACACTTGGATATGTTCTACTGTAAAAAAATTGGGTTGAAATCCTACAAATCATTGTTTTCTGTTTTTATTTACATTTTAACAGTGTCCCAACTTTTTGGGGATTGGAGTTGTAAAAGAAAGTCCTGCATGTTCAAAAACCCAGATATTACAGTGACCAAAGCTTTGAACTCAACACATGCACTTGTTTGTGAACAAGCTTCACAATACAATTGTTTGCATGTGTTTGCATGTGCATGCATTTGATTGGAAGCAACTCGCTGGGTTTTGGGTGTATAAAAGACTTGTAGTGCAGTCTCGACCATTTAACAGAGTACAGTGCCTTTCAAAAAAAGTATTTGGCCCTCTTGAACTTTGTGACCTTTTGCCACATTTCAGGCTTCAAACATAAAGATATAAAACTGTAATTTTTTGTGAAGAATCAACAACAAGTGGGACACAATCATGAAGTGGAACGAAATGTATTGGATATTTCAAACTTTTTTAACAAATAAAAAACTGAAAAATTGGGCGTGCAAAATTATTCAGCCCCCTTAAGTTAATACTTTGTAGCGCCACCTTTTGATGCGATTACAGTTGTAAGTCACTTGAGGTTTGTCTCTATCAGTTTTGCACATTGAGAGACTGAACTTTTTGCCCATTCCTCCTTGCAAAACAGCTGGAGCTCAGTGAGGTTGGATGGAGATTGGATTTGTGAACAGCAGTTTTCAGTTCTTTCCACAAATTCTCCATTGGATTCAGGTCTGAACTTTGACTTGGCCATTCTAACACCTGGATATGTTTTTTGTGAACCATTCCATTGTAGATTTTGATTTATGTTTTGGATCATTGTCTTGTTGGAAGACAAATCTCCGTCCCAGTCTCAGGTCTTTTGCAGACTCCATCAGGTTTTCTTCCAGAATGGTCCTGTATTTGGCTCCATCCATCTTCCCATCAATTTTAACCATCTTCCCTGTCCCTGCTGAAGAAAAGCAGGCCCAAACCATGATGCTGCCACCACCATGTTTGACAGTGGGGATGGTGTGTTGAGGGGGATGAGCTGGGTTGCTTTTACGCCAAACATAACGTCTTGCATTGTTGCCAAAAAGTTCGATTTTGGTCTGATCTGACCAGAGCACCTTCTTCCACATGTTTGGTGTGTCTCCCAGGTGGCTTGTGGCAAACTTTAAACAACACTTTATATGGATATCTTTAAGAAATGGCTTTCTTCTTGCCACTCTTCCATAAAGGCCAGAATTGTGCAGTATACGACTGATTGCAGTATACGACCAGGTGGCACATTGCTTTTCAGTGTCCAGTAGGAGCGATATTGTCATTCTTGCAAGACCTGATTGACACACGGAAACCTTCACCACGGTCAAGGTTTACTTGGCAGCTATCGCCACCTGTCACTCGGGGTTTGGGAAGAAAACAGCGAGCTAGCACCCTTTTTCTGAAGGGAGCACACAGGCTTCTCCCCGTCTCCAGACCACTGGTACCACCATGGGATCTGGCTGTGGTTCTGGAGGGGCTTAAAGGCCCCTCTTTTGAGCCACTGGAGCGGGCAGACTTGTCTCTAAAGGCAGTGTTCTTGCTCACACTGGCTTCGGCTAAGCGGGTTAGTAACATCCACACGCATCTGTGCACCCGTCATGCGCTCAGCTTTTTCCGTGGGATGTGAGGATGATTTTGAAGCCCAACCCAGCATTTGTGCCTAAGGTGGTGGACATAACATCATGCGTTATGTCCAGTCCGTGCGGTGCACACTTGGATATGTTCTACTGTAAAAAAATTGGGTTGAAATCCTACAAATCATTGTTTTCTGTTTTTATTTACATTTTAACAGTGTCCCAACTTTTTGGGGATTGGAGTTGTAAAAGAAAGTCCTGCATGTTCAAAAACCCAGATATTACAGTGACCAAAGCTTTGAACTCAACACATGCACTTGTTTGTGAACAAGCTTCACAATACAATTGTTTGCATGTGTTTGCATGTGCATGCATTTGATTGGAAGCAACTCGCTGGGTTTTGGGTGTATAAAAGACTTGTAGTGCAGTCTCGACCATTTAACAGAGTACAGTGCCTTTCAAAAAAAGTATTTGGCCCTCTTGAACTTTGTGACCTTTTGCCACATTTCAGGCTTCAAACATAAAGATATAAAACTGTAATTTTTTGTGAAGAATCAACAACAAGTGGGACACAATCATGAAGTGGAACGAAATGTATTGGATATTTCAAACTTTTTTAACAAATAAAAAACTGAAAAATTGGGCGTGCAAAATTATTCAGCCCCCTTAAGTTAATACTTTGTAGCGCCACCTTTTGATGCGATTACAGTTGTAAGTCACTTGAGGTTTGTCTCTATCAGTTTTGCACATTGAGAGACTGAACTTTTTGCCCATTCCTCCTTGCAAAACAGCTGGAGCTCAGTGAGGTTGGATGGAGATTGGATTTGTGAACAGCAGTTTTCAGTTCTTTCCACAAATTCTCCATTGGATTCAGGTCTGAACTTTGACTTGGCCATTCTAACACCTGGATAT